>NW_027611976.1:0-73849 GCF_964261635.1 Lissotriton helveticus
AGGGCTGGAGTGCCCCAGAACCGGTTTGGCCGGATTATGCAAGGGGCAGCCTTGTGCGCCCCAGGCAGTGTCTGGTTTCTTTCAAACCTCCCTGCTACAATACACTATCTCCTGTCTGGAGGGCGGTGACACCCTCCTGTGACAGGAAACCCTTTGTCCAGGACCCCCTTGACTGGGTTTCGGTCAGCTCCAGGGGTCCAGACATTTGTCTGTGGCAGAGGCATCCATTTTGTGGATCTTAAGGCCTTTGGAGAAATCAACCGCATTAAAGTGAAGTAACATGTCTTACCCCTCTAGAGGGGTGGAATGCCATCCCCGTCGCCAGAACTGGCGAGGGGATGGTATTCCAAAGCGTATGACCCCTTACACGACATGTTTTGATAAAGCCAAACCAGAGTTGCTAAATAACCGCGAGGATTATAAGGCACTTAATAGTATATGGTATGGCATTATCCTGAAACAGCTTAGGGATTTGTTCCCGACGGCTGCAGACAGGCTCAGCTCATGCTAGAGCTCCATCTCACATAAAAACCAAGCACCCAGCCTCCAGGATTGGTGAGGCCTGTCTATAGGAGTGGCTCACAGGTTTACATGTGTCCAGATATAGGTTTTAGACATAGGTATACTATATCTAAGCAAGGGGTGTGTACACCACCTTACCCCAGCTGAGTGATCAGCCAGTTGTGTCAATTTAAGAACCAGCCAGGGGTGGCAAAAGATATGCTGCAGCCCCTGGTAGGCCTTAGTGGCTCCTGTGCCCTGTGCACCTATAGTGCATTCTACAGGGGCTGACAAGGAGTCCATTTCCAATTGGTATGTGCCTATAGCACATGTGTCATTAATTTAGTGAGAGAACAGCAGGCTGGGGGTCTGATCAGCAGGCCCACAGCCTCAGTAGTCGAAAACCAGTGAAGCAAAAAGCAAAAATTTGGGGTGACCATAGGATAGCAGACCCTACTCTCCTACACAACCCCCCCCCAAACGCAGGGACATTAAACTAACCTTGACCAGATAAGTCTTCATGTTCTAAGTGGAAGTACCTGGAGAGACCATCTGCATTACCATGGTCAGTCCCTGGGCGGTGCTCCACTGTAAAGTCCATCCCCTGTAGGGAAATGGACCACCTGAGCAGTTTGGGATTTTCACCCTTCATCTGATTAAGCCATAAGAGGGGCTTATGGTCTGTTTGCACCAGGAAGTGAGTTCCAAACAAGTAGGACCTCAACTTCTTTAATGCCCAAACCACAGCAAAGGCCTCCCTCTCAATGGCTGACCAACGTTTTTCTCTTGGGGTTAGCCTCCTGCTAATGAAAGCAATTGGCTGGTCTTGACCATCTTGATTAAGTTGTGAGAGTACAGCTCCCACCCCCAACTCAGAAGCATCTGTCTGAACAATGAACTGTTTGGAGTAGTCAGGACTCTTTAGGATAGGTGCAGAGCACATGGCCTTCTTCAGGTCTTCAAATGCCTTCTGACAGCTAACTGTCCACTGAACCTTTTTTGGCATCTTCTTGGATGTCAAGTCATTTAATGGTGTCACTATAGACCCATAGTTTTTCACAAACTTTCTGTAATACCCAGTCAGGCCCAAGAAGGCTCTGACTTGTGTCTGGGTAACTGGAGGAGCCCAGTCCTGTATGGCCTGGATTTTGCTTTCCAGTGGCTGAACCTGGCCTCCACCTACTAGGTGGCCCAGGTATACAACCTTACTCTGCCCTATCTGGCACTTTGTGGCCTTGATAGTTAGGCCTGCCTTTTGCAGGGCCTCCAAAACTTTCTTCAGGTGGATCAGGTGATCCTCCCAGGTGGAGCTAAAGACAGCAATATCATCCAGATAAGCTGCACAAAAGTCATCCAACCCAGTAAGGACTTGGTTCACCAACCTTTGAAAAGTGGCAGGTGCATTCTTCAAACCAAAGGGCATTACCACAAACTGATAATGTCCACTAGGGGTAGAGAATGCTGTTTTGGCTTTTGACTCCTCAGCTAGTCTGATTTGCCAGTAGCCAGCTGTCAGATCAAATGTGCTCAGAAACTTGGCAGAAGCCAATCTGTCAATGAGCTCATCTGCTCTTGGAATGGGGTGAGCATCTGTCCTAGTGACAGCATTGAGACCCCTGTAATCCACGCAAAACCTCATTTCTCTCTTACCATCTTGGGTATGAGGTTTTGGCACCAGGACTACTGGGCTGGCCCATGGGCTCTCTGATGGCTCAATCACTCCAAGCTCCAACATCTTTTGCACCTCAGCCTTGATGCAATCCCTGACATGATCAGGTTGCCTGTAGATCTTATTCTTGACAGGCAGACTGTCACCAGTGTCCACAACATGGGTACACCAGTCAGTTTGGCTGGGTGTGAGTGAAAACATTTGCCTGTGAGCCTGCAAAACTTGTCTGCAGTCCCTCTGTTGCTGGTCAGTGAGGCTGCCTGCCAAGGCTACTCCATCAACTGAACCATCATCAGGGTTCTGGGAAAGCAGGTCTGGGAGAGGGTCACTCTCTTCCTCCTGTTCCCCATCTGTGGCCATGAGCAAGCTCATGTCCTCCCTGTCTACAAATGCTTTCAAGCGATTCACATGGATTACCCTGTGAGGGCTCCTGGGTGTTCCAAAGTCTACCAAGTAGGTGACTTCCCCTTTCTTCTCAATAATAGGATAGGGTCCACTCCATTTGTCTTGGAGTGCTGCTGGAGCCACTGGCTCCAGTACCCATACCTTCTGTCCTGGTTGGAACTCTACCAGCACAGCCTTTTGGTCATGCCAAGCTTTCTGCAATTCTTGGCTGGCCTCCAGGTTTTTGGATGCTCTTTCCATGTACTCAGCCATCCTGGAGCGGAGACCAAGTACATAGTCCACTATGTCTAGTTTGGGCTTTTTGAGAGGTAACTCCCATCCTTCCTTCACCAAACACAATGGACCTCTCACAGGGTGGCCAAACAAAAGTTCAAAAGGGCTGTAGCCAACCCCCTTCTGTGGGACCTCTCTGTAAGCAAAGAGCAGGCAGGGTAAAAGAATGTCCCATTTCCGCCTGAGCTTCTCTGGTAATCCTTTTATCATGCCTTTAAGGGTCTTGTTAAATCTCTCCACAAGCCCATTGCATTGTGGATGATATGGGGTGGTAAACTTATAGTTTACTCCACATTCCTTCCACATTGCTTTTAGATAGCTGGACATAAAATTTGTCCCTCTATCTGATAGTACCTCCTTAGGGAAGCCCACTCTTGAGAAAACTGCAATGAGGGCTTTTGCCACCACAGGTGCTGTGGTGGTCCTTAGGGGAATAGCCTCTGGGTACCTGGTGGCATGATCCACTACCACCAGTATGAATCTGTTCCCAGATGCTGTTTGGGGGTCCATTGGACCCACAATATCAATTCCAACTCTCTCAAAGGGGACCCCCACCACAGGTAGTGGTATTAGGGGGGCTTTGTTGTGCCACCTGACTTACCACTGGCTTGGCAAGTGACACAGGAGCGACAAAACTCCTTGACATCCTCTGACATGTGAGGCCAGTGAAAGTGTGGAACAAGCCTGTCCCACGTCTTGTTCTGGCCTAAGTGTCCTGCAAGGGGAATATCATGGGCCAAGGTAAGGAGGAATCCCCTAAACTGCAGAGGTATCACCAACCTCCTGGTCATGCCAGGCTTGGGGGCTCTAGCCTCTGAGTAAAGGAGTCCCTCATCCCAATACACAGTATGGGTACCTTGGGCATCCCCAGCAGCCTCAGCAGCAGCCTGCTGTCTGAGGGGTTCAAGGGAAGGGCAATCTAATTGAGCCTGCCTCAGGTCTGCCCTTGAGGGTCCCCCTGTCCCCAGAAACTCAACCTGGTCAGGTTCAAGCTCCTCAGAGACAGTCTCCTCTTGGACTGCAGAATCAGTTTCCTCTGAAACCTGATCCTCAACCTGGGGCAAGGTGGAAGGCGAGGCCTTTCCTCTCTTGCTCCTTCTCTTGGGTTGTGGCTGGTCTATTGTCTCAAGATCCACCACTGGTTCAGGAAGGCACTTCTTAGCCTGAGCCCTTGTCATGGCAAGGACATGCTCTGAAATCCCTAGCATTTCTGCATGAGTCCTGTACTCCACTTCTGACCATGCTGAGCTTTCAAGGTCATTGCCTAACAGACAGTCTACTGGTAGGTCTGCACTCACCACAACTTTCTTTAGGCCATCAACCCCTCCCCAGGAGAAGTTCACAACTGCCACACTATGGGAGGTAGTGGAGTTGCTTGCATTGGTTACTAGGTAGCTCTCTCCTAGTACAATCTGTCCAGGGTCCACAAAGCCAGGGGTCACCATGGTGACACTAGCACATGTGTCCCTGTAAGCTTGAGCCAGTTTCTCATTTATTAAGGGAGTCTGCCTGTATTTGCCCAGGTTAGTGGGGCTTACTGCAGTGGGCAACTCAATGTCCACATCATACAGGAGAACTGCCTGTGTAGGGACTCTGACTAGGCCAGATCCTACTTCAATACCCAGGGTCAACCCAGCTACACCCTTGGACTGTGTTCCACCACTGCTTACTGTACTTGGGGTTGCAGTTGCTTTAGGAGCTGTAGTGGTGGGAACTGGATTTGCCTTGGTGCACTCACTGCCCCAGTGTGAAACTGATTTGCAGGTATTACACCAAGGTGTCTTTGGACCTTTGTTCTTCTTCTTCTTGTTACCATTTTGGGAACCACCCTCCTTACTATTAGTTTGGGGGCCTGAAGACTTCTGGTCTTTTTCTTTATCTTTCTGATTCTGATTACCACCCTTCTGGTCTGTTTTCTTCTGGTCACCACCTTGGTTCTGGGGTTTCTGCTTAATCCTTGTTCTGACCCATTTGTCTGCCTTCTTTCCCAATTCTTGGGGAGAGGTCAGATCAGAGTCAATAAGGTATTGATGCAACAGCTGGTTTGTACAGTTATTAAGGATCTGTTCTCTCATCATAAGATTGTACAATCCTGTATAGTCTGAAACTTTACTTCCCTGTAACCAACCCTCCAAAGCCTTAGTGGCACACTCCACAAAATCAGTCCAGTCTTGAGTCTGTGCTTTCTGGGTGTCTCTGAACAACAACCTGTATTGCTCAGTGGTTAGGCCATACCCTTCAATGAGAGCACTCTTCAAAACAGAGTAGTTTTTGGCATCCTCAGGTCTAACTGTGAGGAGCCTGTCTCTCCCTTTCTCAGAAAAGGAGTACCACAAAATTGCAGCCCACTGGTTCTCAGGAACCTGCTGTACCATGCAGGCTCTCTCAAGAGCAGTCATCCATTTGTGGATGTCATCCCCTTCTTTGAAGGGGGGCACAATCTTGGTCAGGTTTCTATTGTCATAGGCCCTGTCTTTTTCTCTTGGAAAATTGCTGCCACCAGTGACATCTAAGCCACTTAATTTCTGCTCTCTTGCCAAGGCAAGTCTAGCTTGAGCCAAGGCTACCTCCTCCCTCTCTATCTGGAGTTTGACAGCCCTCATTCTGGCCCTATGCTCTAACTTTTGAGAAGCATTCATGCCTCTCTGTGATTCCCTGGAGGCACTAGAAAGATGAGAGTCTCCTGAGGGAGATCTCACTCTTCTGTTGCCTGGGGGAATCATATGTTGGGTTCTGGGGAGGTGCTGGCCCTCTCCATTCCCCAGTAGGTCCAAGTTGGCCTGGCTAAGCCTACCAACTGGAACCTGGCTACCCTGATCCTGTACTTCTAAGTCCTCAACTTCTGAGTCCTCATCCAAGTCATCATCATCCTCCTCTTCAGGGGGATCAACTGCAGGGGGGTTCCCTTCAGTTCCTGTATCTAGGGAAGCTGCTTTTGCCCTCTCTAAGTCATCCTGTTCTAGGAGTCCTATCAGGATTAGGCAGGTGGGGCTTCTGCCCCTTTTTAACCCTCTTGCTTTGCACAAGACAATCAAGTCTCTGCGGGTTAGTTTGTCATATCCAGAAGTTGCCTGGGTAGGGTCAACTGTCACAGGACTAGACCCTGAGGCCTTTCCTGTGTCGGACATGGTTACTAGTGAGGTGTAAGTGGTGCACTTACCTACACTAAGTGTTTTCCTACTGGACCTTGCTAGTGAGTTGTAGTCAGGGGTGTGCTACTCCCTTCAACCTACAACTACTAAGTTCAGTAGAACTTAATATGCTAAGCTTTTGATTTTATATGTACCTAGAGGTACTTGATGTGATCTTTCAATTTGATATAAAGATTGCAATGGTAAAACAACAGCAAGCTCAAATCCGCACCGCTGCTCACCAATGTGAGAAGTTGGCCTGGTAGGGGATGTCTCCAATTCTGGAACCACCTACTACCTGACCAAACAATCCCCTTATGGTGTCTGGTTGTAAGTCAACCTTATTAGACAAGCTATCCTAGTGGTAGCATGGACTAAGCAGCCTAAAGGCTTAACTTAAGAGGTCGTGTTAAGCGAGCTGTTTTACCACATACAATCCTGTAATACCAAATGAAAGGACACCACACAAGTATATATTATAAAAATATATGTGTTTATTACTAAAAACAATCCCCAGTATTCTTTATGAATAAAGGGGCACAAGCGTTAAATCAAAAGCACTGTTTAAACATACAAAGTTGCACAATTATGGATGAGGGCAGGGGGCCACTCAAACCATATACTAAACAAGTGGTATAAGAGAGGCCACTCGAACAGTGGTTAGGCCTAGGGCCTAGGGAATCGCTGGGAGCAGTCAGGACAAGCAATGCTGAAGTCGGGAATGGCCCTCGGGATTCGGGAGATGTGCGGAAAGCGCACGCATGCACCAATGTTGACCAATGGTGCGTAAAAGTCAAATAGTTAAAGTTTAAGGACACTTCCGCTGAACCTAGAGGAACAAAACTTAACACACAGACCCTAGAGGTGTGCACCAGTGTGGGAACACCGGCGGAGCAAAGTTACCTCACCCACAGGAAGTGGGTGCACAGGGTCGAAGTGGCGTCGGGTTTTGACACGCAGGCTCTTGGTGCTTGAAGCTGAAAGGGCTGCAGGCAGGGTGAAGACGAAGTGTCCGGTGGAGTCCAAGGGTGGACTCAAGTTGTAGAGTACCTGAAAGCAGAGGGGACAGAGTCTGGGTCACTCAGCAGTGACCAGGGTGGAACCAGGACGGAACCAGGCAATGTCGGGCGCAATCAGGTGGTCGTCGAGGCGCTTCTCTTCGCTGTCACGTGGGCTCTGGGGCATCTGCGACGTCCAGGAGCAGGTCACGATCTGTCCCACGCAGGCTCTCACCGTCGGTGCAGTCGGCTTCCGGTTTGGAGCAAACAAGCCTTGGTAAGAGCAATCCACGCGGGATTGGAAGATGGCGTCTTACTCGGACCAGGAAGGTCAGAGTCGGGGCTCCCTTTCAGGGGAGCTGGTGTGGATCTGGAGCAACCAGAATCACGAGTCTTCTTTTGTAGTTCGTCGGCACAGGGACCACAAGCCAGCTGGCAAGTGACCGGGCCAACGCGTTGAGCCAAATCGTGCCAAAGGGCCCCACGCAGCACTCGTCGAGTGTGGAGGGCTGAACTTCGGCTCAGGAGTAGCTCAGGGTGGGGGCTTCTCAAACCCCGGTGTACAGCTTCGAGGGTCACTCGTGGGCTGCACGGTCAGCGTCTCGTGGTCACTTCAAGATGGCGTGCCCCACGCTTCCGGTCGCCTCCACGGGTCTCAGCTTTGCAGGGACTGTGGATCGGGCTGTTAGAAGCTGGGCAGGCTTGATCTCGTCGATCTCAGTCGCTCGAGTTCCGGCGGGAACTGCAACCAAGTAGACGTCGAGGGCTGGATGGTGCCTGCTGCTGCAGGGTGGTCACTCCTTGACCACAAGGGAGATTCTTCGGGCTTCCACGTTGAGATGGAGGGCGAAGGGTCCAGAATATCGTTTCAAATGTTTCTTCCAGGAAATCTGATGTGCATTGGCACTGCTCCCACTCTTATTCGAATCTGGTGGGCGTGATTACCTGCTAGGTCCCCTCCTATGGGTGGGACCCAGGAAGTGGGTGGATACACCCCCTTCCTTTGATCCAGGCCGCCCTGGCACGAGGGCTGGAGTGCCCCAGAACCGGTTTGGCCGGATTATGCAAGGGGCAGCCTTGTGCGCCCCAGGCAGTGTCTGGTTTCTTTCAAACCTCCCTGCTACAATACACTATCTCCTGTCTGGAGGGCGGTGACACCCTCCTGTGACAGGAAACCCTTTGTCCAGGACCCCCTTGACTGGGTTTCGGTCAGCTCCAGGGGTCCAGACATTTGTCTGTGGCAGAGGCATCCATTTTGTGGATCTTAAGGCCTTTGGAGAAATCAACCGCATTAAAGTGAAGTAACATGTCTTACCCCTCTAGAGGGGTGGAATGCCATCCCCGTCGCCAGAACTGGCGAGGGGATGGTATTCCAAAGCGTATGACCCCTTACACGACATGTTTTGATAAAGCCAAACCAGAGTTGCTAAATAACCGCGAGGATTATAAGGCACTTAATAGTATATGGTATGGCATTATCCTGAAACAGCTTAGGGATTTGTTCCCGACGGCTGCAGACAGGCTCAGCTCATGCTAGAGCTCCATCTCACATAAAAACCAAGCACCCAGCCTCCAGGATTGGTGAGGCCTGTCTATAGGAGTGGCTCACAGGTTTACATGTGTCCAGATATAGGTTTTAGACATAGGTATACTATATCTAAGCAAGGGGTGTGTACACCACCTTACCCCAGCTGAGTGATCAGCCAGTTGTGTCAATTTAAGAACCAGCCAGGGGTGGCAAAAGATATGCTGCAGCCCCTGGTAGGCCTTAGTGGCTCCTGTGCCCTGTGCACCTATAGTGCATTCTACAGGGGCTGACAAGGAGTCCATTTCCAATTGGTATGTGCCTATAGCACATGTGTCATTAATTTAGTGAGAGAACAGCAGGCTGGGGGTCTGATCAGCAGGCCCACAGCCTCAGTAGTCGAAAACCAGTGAAGCAAAAAGCAAAAATTTGGGGTGACCATAGGATAGCAGACCCTACTCTCCTACAGGGATGTTTCCAATTCTGGAACCACCTACTACCTGACCAAACAATCCCCTTATGGTGTCTGGTTGTAAGTCAACCTTATTAGACAAGCTATCCTAGTGGTAGCATGGACTAAGCAGCCTAAAGGCTTAACTTAAGAGGTCGTGTTAAGCGAGCTGTTTTACCACATACAATCCTGTAATACCAAATGAAAGGACACCACACAAGTATATATTATAAAAATATATGTGTTTATTACTAAAAACAATCCCCAGTATTCTTTATGAATAAAGGGGCACAAGCGTTAAATCAAAAGCACTGTTTAAACATACAAAGTTGCACAATTATGGATGAGGGCAGGGGGCCACTCAAACCATATACTAAACAAGTGGTATAAGAGAGGCCACTCGAACAGTGGTTAGGCCTAGGGCCTAGGGAATCGCTGGGAGCAGTCAGGACAAGCAATGCTGAAGTCGGGAATGGCCCTCGGGATTCGGGAGATGTGCGGAAAGCGCACGCATGCACCAATGTTAACCAATGGTGCGTAAAAGTCAAATAGTTAAAGTTTAAGGACACTTCCGCTGAACCTAGAGGAACAAAACTTAACACACAGACCCTAGAGGTGTGCACCAGTGTGGGAACACCGGCGGAGCAAAGTTACCTCACCCACAGGAAGTGGGTGCACAGGGTCGAAGTGGCGTCGGGTTTTGACACGCAGGCTCTTGGTGCTTGAAGCTGAAAGGGCTGCAGGCAGGGTGAAGACGAAGTGTCCGGTGGAGTCCAAGGGTGGACTCAAGTTGTAGAGTACCTGAAAGCAGAGGGGACAGAGTCTGGGTCACTCAGCAGTGACCAGGGTGGAACCAGGACGGAACCAGGCAATGTCGGGCGCAATCAGGTGGTCGTCGAGGCGCTTCTCTTCGCTGTCACGTGGGCTCTGGGGCATCTGCGACGTCCAGGAGCAGGTCACGATCTGTCCCACGCAGGCTCTCACCGTCGGTGCAGTCGGCTTCCGGTTTGGAGCAAACAAGCCTTGGTAAGAGCAATCCACGCGGGATTGGAAGATGGCGTCTCACTCGGACCAGGAAGGTCAGAGTCGGGGCTCCCTTTCAGGGGAGCTGGTGTGGATCTGGAGCAACCAGAATCACGAGTCTTCTTTTGTAGGTCGTCGGCACAGGGACCACAAGCCAGCTGGCAAGTGACCGGGCCAACGCGTTGAGCCAAATCGTGCCAAAGGGCCCCACGCAGCACTCGTCGAGTGTGGAGGGCTGAACTTCGGCTCAGGAGTAGCTCAGGGTGGGGGCTTCTCAAACCCCGGTGTACAGCTTCGAGGGTCACTCGTGGGCTGCACGGTCAGCGTCTCGTGGTCACTTCAAGATGGCGTGCCCCACGCTTCCGGTCGCCTCCACGGGTCTCAGCTTTGCATGGACTGTGGATCGGGCTGTTAGAAGCTGGGCAGGCTTGATCTCGTCGATCTCAGTCGCTCGAGTTCCGGCGGGAACTGCAACTAAGTAGACGTCGAGGGCTGGATGGTGCCTGCTGCTGCAGGGTGGTCACTCCTTGACCACAAGGGAGATTCTTCGGGCTTCCACGTTGAAATGGAGGGCGAAGGGTCCAGAATATCGTTTCAAATGTTTCTTCCAGGAAAATCTGATGTGCATTGGCACTGCTCCCACTCTTATTCGAATCTGGTGGGCGTGATTACCTGCTAGGTCCCCTCCTATGGGTGGGACCCAGGAAGTGGGTGGATACACCCCCTTCCTTTGATCCAGGCCGCCCTGGCACGAGGGCTGGAGTGCCCCAGAACCGGTTTGGCCGGATTATGCAAGGGGCAGCCTTGTGCGCCCCAGGCAGTGTCTGGTTTCTTTCAAACCTCCCTGCTACAATACACTATCTCCTGTCTGGAGGGTGGTGACACCCTCCTGTGACAGGAAACCCTTTGTCCAGGACCCCCTTGACTGGGTTTCGGTCAGCTCCAGGGGTCCAGACATTTGTCTGTGGCAGAGGCATCCATTTTGTGGATCTTAAGGCCTTTGGAGAAATCAACCGCATTAAAGTGAAGTAACATGTCTTACCCCTCTAGAGGGGTGGAATGCCATCCCCGTCGCCAGAACTGGCGAGGGGATGGTATTCCAAAGCGTATGACACCTTACACGACATGTTTTGATAAAGCCAAACCAGAGTTGCTAAATAACCGCGAGGATTATAAGGCACTTAATAGTATATGGTATGGCATTATCCTGAAACAGCTTAGGGATTTGTTCCCGACGGCTGCAGACAGGCTCAGCTCATGCTAGAGCTCCATCTCACATAAAAACCAAGCACCCAGCCTCCAGGATTGGTGAGGCCTGTCTATAGGAGTGGCTCACAGGTTTACATGTGTCCAGATATAGGTTTAGACATAGGTATACTATATCTAAGCAAGGGGTGTGTACACCACCTTACCCCAGCTGAGTGATCAGCCAGTTGTGTCAATTTAAGAACCAGCCAGGGGTGGCAAAAGATATGCTGCAGCCCCTGGTAGGCCTTAGTGGCCCCTATGCCCTGTGCACCTATAGTGCATTCTACAGGGGCTGACAAGGAGTCCATTTCCAATTGGTATGTACCTAGGGTACATGGAATCCATTTTACAGGGAGAGCAGATGGCCTGGGGCCCTGATTAGCAGGGAACCAGGTCAACTAAGTCAAAAAACCAGCTAAACACAGGCAAAAAATCTGGGGTAACCATAGTCAGGTAGCCACCTTCCTACATAACCCCCCCCCAAACGAAAGGAGATAAGGCTATCCTTGGCCAGGTAAGCCTATATTGCCTGAGTGGCCATATAAGGAAGTACCTGCACTAGCATGGGTACCCCCTGTCTCATGGTCCACTAAGCAGTCCCTCACCCTTTGGGTATTAGAGGGTCTCCACCATAGGGAATCACTACCTTGGGTGTGTTTATGCAAAGTTAAAGGCTGGTTTGGATATGGAGTATTGAAGCGAGGCTCTACTAATTTAGGGCTTAGCTTCCTCCAATTATCTTCCACCATGTGTGCCTTTCTCTCTTTAACTGAGTTGCACTGTGCTCTCAGGGTCAACTTCTGGCTACCTAAAGCTGGAGGCTGGGTCCCTCTGTTTGGCTTGCTGGAGGGACAGTTCAGGTTTGGGCCCCTTGGGTCCCAGGTTTGGCTGTGCCCAACAGAATCCATCTGTGGGAGGTCCCTAACTGTTTTTAAGGGGGCTCCCTCAGGAGTTTTTAAAGTTTTCACCTTACTAGGGCTACTAGTTTTGGTGCACCTAATCTTTTGATGGGGGTGCTTTATTTGACAGGGGGCCCTCTGGGTCTCACTGTCCTTCTTGTCCTCTGCAGCCCTGGGCTGGCTAAGGCAAGGTAGAGAGGGGCAGGTTACCTGCTCCAGACTGGGTCCCACCTGAGAAGGTTCCACTGACATCAGAGGTTCTGTCAGGCTAGGCCCAACCACCTCTGGGGCAGTTCCTTCATCAGGGGTAAGATCAGTTCCCTGAGGAGGCTGATCCTGTCCTAAAGTCTGGTGAGGGGGAGATTTCTCTTCCTCCTCCATGCTCTCAGTTTGTGTGGAGTTATCCATCATTTCAGGTTTCACAACACACGTGTCAGTTTGAGTTTGGGCTGTGGCCATCACAGCCCCACCAACCTTTTCAGGAGGAGACTCAGTTTGGGTTTCTGCTGTTATCATAACAGCTTTGCTATTCTGTTCAGGAAGAGCTTTTGCTAAAGATGGGGCAGGGAGTATCTCTGCCCTACCAACCTTTTCAGGAAGGACATCTTGAATTGGGGCTGTAGTCATTACAGCCCCACTAACCTTTCCATTGGAATTTACCATTCTAGAATGGATTTCCTGTTCAACCCCAGCCCAGGCTGAGATTTCTAAATCATTACCCAGTAGACAGTCTACAGGCAAGTTTGGGGACACTGCCACTCTCTTTGGGCCAGTGACACCTCCCCAGCTGAGACTTACTACTGCCATGGGATGATTTGTTTGGATGCCATCAATGTTTATTACCTGGTATGTGGCACCAGGTAAAAGTTGCTTAGAGGGGACTATGCCATCAGCCACCATGGTGATGCTAGCCCCTGTGTCTCTAAAAGCTTCAACTCTTAAACCATTGATGATGGGTTCTTGTCTATACTTGCTCAAAGTATTTGGGCAAGCAGAGAAGTTGGCAAACCCCATGCCAGCCTCATAAACAAGATCATTGGGTGATGGGGACCTGGATAGGCCAGGGTCCACCTGATTTCCAAAAGTAAACCCACCCAGATTCCTGGGTGTGCTTCCACTTCCTGGGGGATTACTGCTGACAGTAACAGGAGGTGTTGAAGCTGGCTTTGGAGGTATATTTTCTTTATTGTTATTCTTGGGACAACAGCTGTCTGTTTTGTAATGCCCCACCTGTTTACAGGGATAACAATAGGGTTTTTTCTCAGTTGAAGAAGTGTCTTGGGACCCACCCCCATCCTTGGAGTTTTGGGGCCCTGGGGAAGTCTTTTCTTTACTTTTATCCCCACCCTTATCTTGAGGCTTGGTAGACTCCTTCTTCTGGTTACTGTCCTGATTCTTAGGCCTAATCCTGGTTCTGACCCATTTGTCTGCCTTCTTTCCCAATTCTTGGGGAGAGGTCAGATCAGAGTCTACCAGGTGCTGGTGTAAGAGCTGGTTCTGACAATTACTTAGGATCTGCTCCCTCATAATCAAATTATACAATCCTGTAAAGTCATGTACTTTGCTGCCATGTAGCCAACCCTCCAGAGCCTTAGTAGCACAATCTACAAAATCAGTCCAGTCCTGAGTCTGTGTCTTCTGGGTATCTCTGAACTTCAACCTGTACTGTTCAGTGGTTAAGCCAAACCCATCTATCAGAACACTCTTCAGGACTTTGTATTTGTTTGCATCCTCATGTCTGACAGTGAGGAGCTTGTCCCTCCCTTTCTCTGAAAAGGAGTACCATAAGATTGCTGCCCACTGTTCCTCAGGAACCTGTTGTACCATGCAGGCTCTCTCAAGAGCAGTCATCCATTTGTGGATGTCATCCCCTTCTTTGAAGGGGGGCACAATCTTTGTCAGGTTTCTACTGTCATAGGACCTGGGTTTCTCTTTAGGAATATTGCTGCCACCAGTGGCATCTAAGCCACACAATTTCTGCTCTCTTGCCAAGGCAAGTTTAGCTTGAGCCAAGGCTACCTCCTCCCTCTCTATCTGGAGTTTGACAGCCCTCATTCTGGCCCTATGCTCTAACTTTTGAGAAGCATTCATGCCCCTCTGTGATTCTCTGGAGGCACTAGAAAGATGAGAGTCTCCTGAGGGAGATCTCACTCTTCTGTTGCCTGGGGGAATCATATGTTGGGTTCTGGGGAGGTGCTGGCCCTCTCCAGTCCCCAGTAGGTCCAAGTTGGCCTGGCTAAGCCTACCAACTGGAACCTGGCTACCCTGATCCTGTACTTCTAAGTCCTCAACCTCTGAGTCCTCATCCAAGTCATCATCATCCTCCTCTTCAGGGGGATCAACTGCAGGGGGGTTCCCTCCAGTTCCTGTATCTAGGGAAGCTGCTTTTGCCTTCTCTAAGTCATCCTGTTCTAGGAGTTCTATCAGGATTAGGCAGGTGGGGCTTCTGCCCCTTTTTAACCCTCTTGCTTTGCACAAGACAATCAAGTCTCTGCGGGTTAGTTTGTCATATCCAGAAGTTGCCTGGGTAGGGTCAACTGTCACAGGACTAGACCCTGAGGCCTTTCCTGTGTCGGACATGGTTACTAGTGAGGTGTAAGTGGTGCACTTACCTACACTAAGTGTTTTCCTACTGGACCTTGCTAGTGAGTTGTAGTCAGGGGTGTGCTACTCCCTTCAACCTACAACTACTAAGTTCAGTAGAACTTAATATGCTAAGCTTTTGATTTTATATGTACCTAGAGGTACTTGATGTGATCTTTCAATTTGATATAAAGATTGCAATGGTAAAACAACAGCAAGCTCAAATCCGCACCGCTGCTCACCAATGTGAGAAGTTGGCCTGGTAGGGGATGTTTCCAATTCTGGAACCACCTACTACCTGACCAAACAATCCCCTTATGGTGTCTGGTTGTAAGTCAACCTTATTAGACAAGCTATCCTAGTGGTAGCATGGACTAAGCAGCCTAAAGGCTTAACTTAAGAGGTCGTGTTAAGCGAGCTGTTTTACCACATACAATCCTGTAATACCAAATGAAAGGACACCACACAAGTATATATTATAAAAATATATGTGTTTATTACTAAAAACAATCCCCAGTATTCTTTATGAATAAAGGGGCACAAGCGTTAAATCAAAAGCACTGTTTAAACATACAAAGTTGCACAATTATGGATGAGGGCAGGGGGCCACTCAAACCATATACTAAACAAGTGGTATAAGAGAGGCCACTCGAACAGTGGTTAGGCCTAGGGCCTAGGGAATCGCTGGGAGCAGTCAGGACAAGCAATGCTGAAGTCGGGAATGGCCCTCGGGATTCGGGAGATGTGCGGAAAGCGCACGCATGCACCAATGTTAACCAATGGTGCGTAAAAGTCAAATAGTTAAAGTTTAAGGACACTTCCGCTGAACCTAGAGGAACAAAACTTAACACACAGACCCTAGAGGTGTGCACCAGTGTGGGAACACCGGCGGAGCAAAGTTACCTCACCCACAGGAAGTGGGTGCACAGGGTCGAAGTGGCGTCGGGTTTTGACACGCAGGCTCTTGGTGCTTGAAGCTGAAAGGGCTGCAGGCAGGGTGAAGACGAAGTGTCCGGTGGAGTCCAAGGGTGGACTCAAGTTGTAGAGTACCTGAAAGCAGAGGGGACAGAGTCTGGGTCACTCAGCAGTGACCAGGGTGGAACCAGGACGGAACCAGGCAATGTCGGGCGCAATCAGGTGGTCGTCGAGGCGCTTCTCTTCGCTGTCACGTGGGCTCTGGGGCATCTGCGACGTCCAGGAGCAGGTCACGATCTGTCCCACGCAGGCTCTCACCGTCGGTGCAGTCGGCTTCCGGTTTGGAGCAAACAAGCCTTGGTAAGAGCAATCCACGCGGGATTGGAAGATGGCGTCTCACTCGGACCAGGAAGGTCAGAGTCGGGGCTCCCTTTCAGGGGAGCTGGTGTGGATCTGGAGCAACCAGAATCACGAGTCTTCTTTTGTAGGTCGTCGGCACAGGGACCACAAGCCAGCTGGCAAGTGACCGGGCCAACGCGTTGAGCCAAATCGTGCCAAAGGGCCCCACGCAGCACTCGTCGAGTGTGGAGGGCTGAACTTCGGCTCAGGAGTAGCTCAGGGTGGGGGCTTCTCAAACCCCGGTGTACAGCTTCGAGGGTCACTCGTGGGCTGCACGGTCAGCGTCTCGTGGTCACTTCAAGATGGCGTGCCCCACGCTTCCGGTCGCCTCCACGGGTCTCAGCTTTGCATGGACTGTGGATCGGGCTGTTAGAAGCTGGGCAGGCTTGATCTCGTCGATCTCAGTCGCTCGAGTTCCGGCGGGAACTGCAACTAAGTAGACGTCGAGGGCTGGATGGTGCCTGCTGCTGCAGGGTGGTCACTCCTTGACCACAAGGGAGATTCTTCGGGCTTCCACGTTGAAATGGAGGGCGAAGGGTCCAGAATATCGTTTCAAATGTTTCTTCCAGGAAAATCTGATGTGCATTGGCACTGCTCCCACTCTTATTCGAATCTGGTGGGCGTGATTACCTGCTAGGTCCCCTCCTATGGGTGGGACCCAGGAAGTGGGTGGATACACCCCCTTCCTTTGATCCAGGCCGCCCTGGCACGAGGGCTGGAGTGCCCCAGAACCGGTTTGGCCGGATTATGCAAGGGGCAGCCTTGTGCGCCCCAGGCAGTGTCTGGTTTCTTTCAAACCTCCCTGCTACAATACACTATCTCCTGTCTGGAGGGTGGTGACACCCTCCTGTGACAGGAAACCCTTTGTCCAGGACCCCCTTGACTGGGTTTCGGTCAGCTCCAGGGGTCCAGACATTTGTCTGTGGCAGAGGCATCCATTTTGTGGATCTTAAGGCCTTTGGAGAAATCAACCGCATTAAAGTGAAGTAACATGTCTTACCCCTCTAGAGGGGTGGAATGCCATCCCCGTCGCCAGAACTGGCGAGGGGATGGTATTCCAAAGCGTATGACACCTTACACGACATGTTTTGATAAAGCCAAACCAGAGTTGCTAAATAACCGCGAGGATTATAAGGCACTTAATAGTATATGGTATGGCATTATCCTGAAACAGCTTAGGGATTTGTTCCCGACGGCTGCAGACAGGCTCAGCTCATGCTAGAGCTCCATCTCACATAAAAACCAAGCACCCAGCCTCCAGGATTGGTGAGGCCTGTCTATAGGAGTGGCTCACAGGTTTACATGTGTCCAGATATAGGTTTAGACATAGGTATACTATATCTAAGCAAGGGGTGTGTACACCACCTTACCCCAGCTGAGTGATCAGCCAGTTGTGTCAATTTAAGAACCAGCCAGGGGTGGCAAAAGATATGCTGCAGCCCCTGGTAGGCCTTAGTGGCCCCTATGCCCTGTGCACCTATAGTGCATTCTACAGGGGCTGACAAGGAGTCCATTTCCAATTGGTATGTACCTAGGGTACATGGAATCCATTTTACAGGGAGAGCAGATGGCCTGGGGCCCTGATTAGCAGGGAACCAGGTCAACTAAGTCAAAAAACCAGCTAAACACAGGCAAAAAATCTGGGGTAACCATAGTCAGGTAGCCACCTTCCTACACTGGGGGACCAAGAGCAACCAGAGGGACCAAGCACAGCCTGGGGGACCAAGAGCAACCAGGGGGACCAAGCACAGCCAGGGGTACCAAGCACAGCCAGGGGGACCAAGAGCAACCAGGGGGACCAAGCACAGCCTGGGGGACCAAGCACAGCCTGGGGGACCAAGCATAGCCTGGAGGACCAAGAGCAACCAGGGGTCCAAGCACAGCCTGGGGGACCAAGCACAGCCTGGGGGACCAAGAGCAACCATGGGGACCAAGCACAGCCTGGGGGACCAAGCACAGCCTGGGGGACCAAGAGCAACCAGGGGGACCAAGCACAGCCTGGGGGACCAAGCACAGCCTGGGGGACCAAGAGCAACCAGGGGGACCAAGCACAGCCAGGGGGACCAAGAGCAACCAGGCGGACCAAGCACAGCCAGGGGGACCAAGAGCACCAGGGGGACCAAGCACAGCCTGGGGGACCAAGAGCAACCAGGGGGACCAAGCACAGCCTGGGGGACCAAGCACAGCCTGGGGACCAAGCACAGCCAGGTGTACCAAGCACAGCCAGGGGGACCAAGAGCAACCAGGGAGACCAAGCACAGCCTGGGGGACCAAGCACAGCCAGGGGGACAAGAGGAACCAGGGAGACAAGCATAGCCAGGGGGACCAAGAGCATCCAGGGGGACCAAGCACAGCCTGGGGGACCAAGCACAGCCTGGGGGACCAAGAGCAACCAGGGGACCAAGCACAGCCAGGGGTACCAAGCACAGCCTGGGGACCAAGAGCAACCAGGTGGACCAAGCACAGCCTGGGGGACCAAGCACAGC
Organism: Lissotriton helveticus; assembly: GCF_964261635.1. NCBI lineage: Eukaryota > Metazoa > Chordata > Amphibia > Caudata > Salamandridae > Lissotriton > Lissotriton helveticus. Next base: position 18,507 of record NW_027611976.1, read on the forward strand.
CTGGGGGACCAAGAGCAACCAGGGGGACCAAGCACAGCCTGGGGGACCAAGCACAGCCTGGGGGACCAAACACAGCCTGGGGGACCAAGAGCAACCAGGGGGAGCAAGCACAGCCTGGGGGACCAAGCACAGCTTGGGGACCAAGAGCAACCAGGGGGACCAAGCACAGCCTGGGGGACCAAGCAGCCTGGGGGACCAAGCACAGCCAGGGTGTGAGAAGTTGGCCTGGTAGGGGATGTTCCAATTCTGGAACCAACCACTACCTGACCAAACAATCCCTCTTATGGTGTCTGGTTGTAAGTCAACCTTATTAGACAAGCTATCCTAGGGGTAGCATGGACTAAGCAGCCTAAAGGCTTAACTTAAGAGGTCGTGTTAAGCGAGCTGTTTTACCACATACAATCCTGTAATACCAAATGAAAGGACACCACACAAGTATATATTATAAAAATATATGTGTTTATTACTAAAAACAATCCCCAGTATTCTTTATGAATAAAAGGGGCAACAAGCGTTAAATCAAAAGCACTGTTTAAACATACAAGTTGCACAATTATGGATGAGGGCGGGTGGCCACTCAAACCATATACTAAACAAGTGGTATAAGAAAGGCCACTCGAGCAGTGGTTAGGCCTAGGGCCTAGGGAATCGCTGGGAGCAGTCAGGACAAGCAATGCTGAAGTCGGGAATGGCCCTCGGGATTCGGGAGATGTGCGGAAAGCGCACGCATGCACCAATGTTAACCAATGGTGCGTAAAAGTCATAAAGTTAAAGTTTAAGGACACTTCCGCTGAACCTAGAGGAACAAAACTTAACACACAGACCCTAGAGGTGTGCACCAGTGTGGGAACACCGGCGGAGCAAAGTTACCTCACCCACAGGAAGTGGGTGCACAGGGTCGAAGTGGCGTCGGGTTTTGACACGCAGGCTCTTGGTGCTTGAAGCTGAAAGGGCTGCAGGCAGGGTGAAGACGAAGTGTCCGGTGGAGTCCAAGGGTGGACTCAAGTTGTAGAGTACCTGAAAGCAGAGGGGACAGAGTCTGGGTCACTCAGCAGTGACCAGGGTGGAACCAGGACGGAACCAGGCAATGTCGGGCGCAATCAGGTGGTCGTTGAGGAGCTTCTCTCCGCTGTCACGTGGGCTCTGGGGCATCTGCGACGTCCAGGAGCAGGTCACTGTAGGAGAGTAGGGTCTGCTATCCTATGGTCACCCCAAATTTTTGCTTTTTGCTTCACTGGTTTTCGACTACTGAGGCTGTGGGCCTGCTGATCAGACCCCCAGCCTGCTGTTCTCTCACTAAATTAATGACACATGTGCTATAGGCACATACCAATTGGAAATGGACTCCTTGTCAGCCCCTGTAGAATGCACTATAGGTGCACAGGGCACAGGAGCCACTAAGGCCTACCAGGGGCTGCAGCATAACTTTTGCCACCCCTGGCTGGTTCTTAAATTGACACAACTGGCTGATCACTCAGCTGGGGTAAGGTGGTGTACACACCCCTTGCTTAGACATAGTATACCTATGTCTAAACCTATATCTGGACACATGTAAACCTGTGAGCCACTCCTATAGTCAGGCCTCACCAATCCTGGAGGCTGGGTGCATGGTTTTATGTGAGATGGAGCTCTAGCATGAGCTGAGCCTGTCTGCAGCCGTCGGGAACAAATCCCTAAGCTGTTTCAGGATAAGGCCATACCATATACTATTAAGTGCCTTATAATCCTCGCGGTTATTTAGCAACTTTGGTTTGGCTTTATCAAAACATGTCGTGTAAGGTGTCATACGCTTTGGAATACCATCCCCTCGCCAGTTCTGGCGACGGGGATGGCATTCCACCCCTCTAGAGGGGTAAGACATGTTACTTCACTTTAATGCGGTTGATTTCTCCAAAGGCCTTAAGATCCACAAAATGGATGCCTCTGCCACAGACAAATGTCTGGACCCCTGGAGCTGACCGAAACCCAGTCAAGGGGGTCCTGGACAAAGGGTTTCCTGTCACAGGAGGGTGTCACCGCCCTCCAGACAGGAGATAGTGTATTGTAGCAGGGAGGTTTGAAAGAAACCAGACACTGCCTGGGGCGCACAAGGCTGCCCCTTGCATAATCCGGCCAAACCGGTTCTGGGGCACTCCAGCCCTCGTGCCAGGGCGGCCTGGATCAAAGGAAGGGGGTGTATCCACCCACTTCCTGGGTCCCACCCATAGGAGGGGACCTAGCAGGTAATCACGCCCACCAGATTCGAATAAGAGTGGGAGCAGTGCCAATGCACATCAGATTTCCTGGAAGAAACATTTGAAACGATATTCTGGACCCTTCGCCCTCCATCTCAACGTGGAAGCCCGAAGAATCTCCCTTGTGGTCAAGGAGTGACCACCCTGCAGCAGCAGGCACCATCCAGCCCTCGACGTCTACTTAGTTGCAGTTCCCGCCGGAACTCGAGCGACTGAGATCGACAAGATCAAGCCTGCCCAGCTTCTAACAGCCCGATCCACAGTCCATGCAAAGCTGAGACCCGTGGAGGCGACCGGAAGCGTGGGGCACGCCATCTTGAAGTGACCACGAGACGCTGACCGTGCAGCCCACGAGTGACCCTCGAAGCTGTACACCGGGGTTTGAGAAGCCCCCACCCTGAGCTACTCCTGAGCCGAAGTTCAGCCCTCCACACTCGACGAGTGCTGCGTGGGGCCCTTTGGCACGATTTGGCTCAACGCGTTGGCCCGGTCACTTGCCAGCTGGCTTGTGGTCCCTGTGCCGACGAACTACCAAAGAAGACTCGTGAATCTGGTTGCTCCAGATCCACACCAGCTCCCCTGAAAAGGAGCCCCGACTCTGACCTTCCTGGTCCGAGTGAGAAGCAATCTTCCGATCCTGCGTGGATTGCTCTTACCAAGGCTTGTTTGCTCCAAACCTGAAGCCGACTGCACCGACGGTGAGAGCCTGCGTGGGACAGATCGTGACCTGCTCCTGGACGTCGCAGATGCCCCAGAGCCCATGTGACAGCGGAGAGAAGCTCCTCGACGACCACCTGATTGCGCCCGACATTGCCTGGTTCCGTCCTGGTTCCACCCTGGTCACTGCTGAGTGACCCAGACTCTGTCCCCTCTGCTTTCAGGTACTCTACAACTTGAGTCCACCCTTGGACTCCACCGGACACTTCGTCTTCACCCTGCCTGCAGCCCTTTCAGCTTCAAGCACCAAGAGCCTGCGTGTCAAAACCCGACGCCACTTCGACCCTGTGCACCCACTTCCTGTGGGTGAGGTAACTTTGCCCCGCCGGTGTTCCCACACTGGTGCACACCTCTAGGGTCTGTGTGTTAAGTTTTGTTCCTCTAGGTTCAGCGGAAGTGTCCTTAAACTTTAACTATTTGACTTTTACGCACCATTGGTTAACATTGGTGCATGCGTGCGCTTTCCGCACATCTCCCGAATCCCGAGGGCCATTCCCGACTTCAGCATTGCTTGTCCTGACTGCTCCCAGCGATTCCCTAGGCCCTAGGCCTAACCACTGTTCGAGTGGCCTCTCTTATACCACTTGTTTAGTATATGGTTTGAGTGGCCCCCCGCCCTCATCCATAATTGTGCAACTTGTATGTTTAAACAGTGCTTTTTGATTTAACGCTTGTGCCCCTTTATTCATAAAGAATACTGGGGATTGTTTTTAGTAATAAACACATATATTTTTATAATATATACTTGTGTGGTGTCCTTTCATTTGGTATTACAGGATTGTATGTGGTAAAACAGCTCGCTTAACACGACCTCTTAAGTTAAGCCTTTAGGCTGCTTAGTCCATGCTACCCCTAGGATAGCTTGTCTAATAAGGTTGACTTACAACCAGACACCATAAGGGATTGTTTGGTCAGGTAGTAGGTGGTTCCAGAATTGGAAACATCCCCTACCAGGCCAACTTCTCACATTGGTGAGCAGCGGTGCGGATTTGAGCTTGCTGTTGTTTTACCATTGCAATCTTTATATCAAATTGAAAGATCACATCAAGTACCTCTAGGTACATATAAAATCAAAAGCTTAGCATATTAAGTTCTACTGAACTTAGTAGTTGTAGGTTGAAGGGAGTAGCACACCCCTGACTACAACTCACTAGCAAGGTCCAGTAGGAAAACACTTAGTGTAGGTAAGTGCACCACTTACACCTCACTAGTAACCATGTCTGACACAGGAAAGGCCTCAGGGTCTAGTCCTGTGACAGTTGACCCTACCCAGGCAACTTTTGGATATGACAAATGTAGGAGAGTAGGGTCTGCTATCCTATGGTCACCCCAAATTTTTGCTTTTTGCTTCACTGGTTTTCGACTACTGAGGCTGTGGGCCTGCTGATCAGACCCCCAGCCTGCTGTTCTCTCACTAAATTAATGACACATGTGCTATAGGCACATACCAATTGGAAATGGACTCCTTGTCAGCCCCTGTAGAATGCACTATAGGTGCACAGGGCACAGGAGCCACTAAGGCCTACCAGGGGCTGCAGCATATCTTTTGCCACCCCTGGCTGGTTCTTAAATTGACACAACTGGCTGATCACTCAGCTGGGGTAAGGTGGTGTACACACCCCTTGCTTAGATATAGTATACCTATGTCTAAACCTATATCTGGACACATGTAAACCTGTGAGCCACTCCTATAGACAGGCCTCACCAATCCTGGAGGCTGGGTGCATGGTTTTTATGTGAGATGGAGCTCTAGCATGAGCTGAGCCTGTCTGCAGCCGTCGGGAACAAATCCCTAAGCTGTTTCAGGATAATGCCATACCATATACTATTAAGTGCCTTATAATCCTCGCGGTTATTTAGCAACTCTGGTTTGGCTTTATCAAAACATGTCGTGTAAGGTGTCATACGCTTTGGAATACCATCCCCTCGCCAGTTCTGGCGACGGGGATGGCATTCCACCCCTCTAGAGGGGTAAGACATGTTACTTCACTTTAATGCGGTTGATTTCTCCAAAGGCCTTAAGATCCACAAAATGGATGCCTCTGCCACAGACAAATGTCTGGACCCCTGGAGCTGACCGAAACCCAGTCAAGGGGGTCCTGGACAAAGGGTTTCCTGTCACAGGAGGGTGTCACCGCCCTCCAGACAGGAGATAGTGTATTGTAGCAGGGAGGTTTGAAAGAAACCAGACACTGCCTGGGGCGCACAAGGCTGCCCCTTGCATAATCCGGCCAAACCGGTTCTGGGGCACTCCAGCCCTCGTGCCAGGGCGGCCTGGATCAAAGGAAGGGGGTGTATCCACCCACTTCCTGGGTCCCACCCATAGGAGGGGACCTAGCAGGTAATCACGCCCACCAGATTCGAATAAGAGTGGGAGCAGTGCCAAGGCACATCAGATTTCCTGGAAGAAACATTTGAAACGATATTCTGGACCCTTCGCCCTCCATCTCAACGTGGAAGCCCGAAGAATCTCCCTTGTGGTCAAGGAGTGACCACCCTGCAGCAGCAGGCACCATCCAGCCCTCGACGTCTACTTAGTTGCAGTTCCCGCCGGAACTCGAGCGACTGAGATCGACGAGATCAAGCCTGCCCAGCTTCTAACAGCCCGATCCACAGTCCCTGCAAAGCTGAGACCCGTGGAGGCGACCGGAAGCGTGGGGCACGCCATCTTGAAGTGACCACGAGACGCTGACCGTGCAGCCCACGAGTGACCCTCGAAGCTGTACACCGGGGTTTGAGAAGCCCCCACCCTGAGCTACTCCTGAGCCGAAGTTCAGCCCTCCACACTCGACGAGTGCTGCGTGGGGCCCTTTGGCACGATTTGGCTCAACGCGTTGGCCCGGTCACTTGCCAGCTGGCTTGTGGTCCCTGTGCCGACGAACTACAAAAGAAGACTCGTGATTCTGGTTGCTCCAGATCCACACCAGCTCCCCTGAAAAGGAGCCCCGACTCTGACCTTCCTGGTCCGAGTGAGAAGCAATCTTCCGATCCTGCGTGGATTGCTCTTACCAAGGCTTGTTTGCTCCAAACCTGAAGCCGACTGCACCGACGGTGAGAGCCTGCGTGGGACAGATCGTGACCTGCTCCTGGACGTCGCAGATGCCCCAGAGCCCACGTGACAGCGGAGAGAAGCTCCTCGACGACCACCTGATTGCGCCCGACATTGCCTGGTTCCGTCCTGGTTCCACCCTGGTCACTGCTGAGTGACCCAGACTCTGTCCCCTCTGCTTTCAGGTACTCTACAACTTGAGTCCACCCTTGGACTCCACCGGACACTTCGTCTTCACCCTGCCTGCAGCCCTTTCAGCTTCAAGCACCAAGAGCCTGCGTGTCAAAACCCGACGCCACTTCGACCCTGTGCACCCACTTCCTGTGGGTGAGGTAACTTTGCTCCGCCGGTGTTCCCACACTGGTGCACACCTCTAGGGTCTGTGTGTTAAGTTTTGTTCCTCTAGGTTCAGCGGAAGTGTCCTTAAACTTTAACTCTTTGACTTTTACGCACCATTGGTTAACATTGGTGCATGCGTGCGCTTTCCGCACATCTCCCGAATCCCGAGGGCCATTCCCGACTTCAGCATTGCTTGTCCTGACTGCTCCCAGCGATTCCCTAGGCCCTAGGCCTAACCACTGTTCGAGTGGCCTCTCTTATACCACTTGTTTAGTATATGGTTTGAGTGGCCCCCGCCCTCATCCATAATTGTGCAACTTGTATGTTTAAACAGTGCTTTTGATTTAACGCTTGTGCCCCTTTATTCATAAAGAATACTGGGGATTGTTTTTAGTAATAAACACATATATTTTTATAATATATACTTGTGTGGTGTCCTTTCATTTGGTATTACAGGATTGTATGTGGTAAAACAGCTCGCTTAACACGACCTCTTAAGTTAAGCCTTTAGGCTGCTTAGTCCATGCTACCCCTAGGATAGCTTGTCTAATAAGGTTGACTTACAACCAGACACCATAAGGGGATTGTTTGGTCAGGTAGTAGGTGGTTCCAGAATTGGAAACATCCCCTACCAGGCCAACTTCTCACATTGGTGAGCAGCGGTGCGGATTTGAGCTTGCTGTTGTTTTACCATTGCAATCTTTATATCAAATTGAAAGATCACATCAAGTACCTCTAGGTACATATAAAATCAAAAGCTTAGCATATTAAGTTCTACTGAACTTAGTAGTTGTAGGTTGAAGGGAGTAGCACACCCCTGACTACAACTCACTAGCAAGGTCCAGTAGGAAAACACTTAGTGTAGGTAAGTGCACCACTTACACCTCACTAGTAACCATGTCTGACACAGGAAAGGCCTCAGGGTCTAGTCCTGTGACAGTTGACCCTACCCAGGCAACTTTTGGATATGACAAACTAACCCGCAGAGACTTGATTGCCTTGTGCAAAGCAAGAGGGTTAAAAAGGGGCAGAAGCCCCACCTGCCTAATCCTGGTAGAAATCCTAGAACAGGATGACTTAGAGAAGGCAAAAGCAGCTTCCCTAGATACAGGAACTGGAGGGAACCCCCCTGTAGTTGATCCCCCTGAAGAGGAGGATGATGATGACTTGGATGAGGACTCAGATGGTGGGGACTCACAAGTACAGGATCAGGGTAGCCAGGTTCCAGTTGGTAGGCTTAGCCAGGCCAACTTGGACCTACTGGGGAATGGAGAGGGCCAGCACCTCCCCAGAACCCAACATGTGATTCTCCCAGGCAACAGAAGAGTGAGATCTCCCTCAGGGGACTCTCATCTTTCTAGTGCCTCCAGAGAATCAGAGAGAGGCATGAGTGCTTCTCAGAAAGCTGAGCATAGGGCTAGAATGAGGGCTGTCAGACTCCAGATAGAGAGAGAGGAGGTAGCCCTGAGTCAAGCTAAGCTTACCTTAGCTCAAGCTAAACTTGCCTTGGCAAGAGAGCAGAAATTAAGTGGCTTAGATGTCACTGGTGGCAGAAATTTTCCAAGAGAAAAAGACAGGGCCTATGACAATAGAAACCTGACCAAGATTGTGCCCCCCTTTAAAGAAGGGGATGACATCCACAAATGGATGACTGCTCTTGAGAGAGCCTGCATGGTACAGCAGGTTCCTGAGAATCAGTGGGCTGCAATTTTGTGGTACTCCTTTTCTGAGAAAGGGAGGGACAGGCTCCTCACAGTTAGACCTGAGGATGCCAAAAACTACTCTGTTTTGAAGAGTGCTCTCATTGAAGGGTATGGCCTAACCACTGAGCAATACAGGTTGTTGTTCAGAGACACCCAGAAAGCACAGACTCAAGACTGGACTGATTTTGTGGAGTGTGCCACTAAGGCTTTGGAGGGTTGGTTGCAGGGAAGTAAAGTTTCAGACTATACAGGATTGTACAATCTTATGATGAGAGAACAGATCCTTAATAACTGTACAAACCAGCTGTTGCATCAATACCTTATTGACTCTGATCTGACCTCTCCCCAAGAATTGGGAAAGAAGGCAGACAAATGGGTCAGAACAAGGATTAAGCAGAAACCCCAGAACCAAGGTGGTGACCAGAAGAAAACAGACCAGAAGGGTGGTAATCAGAATCAGAAAGATAAAGAAAAAGACCAGAAGTCTTCAGGCCCCCAAACTAATAGTAAGGAGGGTGGTTCCCAAAATGGTAACAAGAAGAAGAAGAACAAAGGTCCAAAGACACCTTGGTGTAATACCTGCAAATCAGTTTCACACTGGGGCAGTGAGTGCACCAAGGCAAATCCAGTTCCCACCACTACAGCTCCTAAAGCAACTGCAACCCCAAGTACAGTAAGCAGTGGTGGAACACAGTCCAAGGGTGTAGCTGGGTTGACCCTGGGTATTGAAGTAGGATCTGGCCTAGTCAGAGTCCCTACACAGGCAGTTCTCCTGTATGATGTGGACATTGAGTTGCCAACTGCAGTAAGCCCCACTAACCTGGGCAAATACAGGCAGACTCCCTTAATAAATGAGAAACTGGCTCAAGCTTACAGGGACACATGTGCTAGTGTCACCATGGTGACCCCTGGCTTTGTGGACCCTGGACAGATTGTACTAGGAGAGAGCTACCTAGTAACCAATGCAAGCAACTCCACTACCTCCCATAGTGTGGCAGTTGTGAACTTCTCCTGGGGAGGGGTTGATGGCCTAAAGAAAGTTGTGGTGAGTGCAGACCTACCAGTAGACTGTCTGTTAGGCAATGACCTTGAAAGCTCAGCATGGTCAGAAGTGGAGTACAGGACTCATGCAGAAATGCTAGGGATTTCAGAGCATGTCCTTGCCATGACAAGGGCTCAGGCTAAGAAGTGCCTTCCTGAACCAGTGGTGGATCTTGAGACAATAGACCAGCCACAACCCAAGAGAAGGAGCAAGAGAGGAAAGGCCTCGCCTTCCACCTTGCCCCAGGTTGAGGATCAGGTTTCAGAGGAAACTGATTCCGCAGTCCAAGAGGAGACTGTCTCTGAGGAGCTTGAACCTGACCAGGTTGAGTTTCTGGGGACAGGGGGACCCTCAAGGGCAGACCTGAGGCAGGCTCAATTAGATTGCCCTTCCCTTGAACCCCTCAGACAGCAGGCTGCTGCTGAGGCTGCTGGGGATGCCCAAGGTACCCATACTGTGTATTGGGATGAGGGACTCCTTTACTCAGAGGCTAGAGCCCCCAAGCCTGGCATGACCAGGAGGTTGGTGATACCTCTGCAGTTTAGGGGATTCCTCCTTACCTTGGCCCATGATATTCCCCTTGCAGGACACTTAGGCCAGAACAAGACGTGGGACAGGCTTGTTCCACACTTTCACTGGCCTCACATGTCAGAGGATGTCAAGGAGTTTTGTCGCTCCTGTGTCACTTGCCAAGCCAGTGGTAAGTCAGGTGGCACAACAAAGGCCCCCCTAATACCACTACCTGTGGTGGGGGTCCCCTTTGAGAGAGTTGGAATTGATATTGTGGGTCCAATGGACCCCCAAACAGCATCTGGGAACAGATTCATACTGGTGGTAGTGGATCATGCCACCAGGTACCCAGAGGCTATTCCCCTAAGGACCACCACAGCACCTGTGGTGGCAAAAGCCCTCATTGCAGTTTTCTCAAGAGTGGGCTTTCCTAAGGAGGTACTATCAGATAGAGGGACAAATTTTATGTCCAGCTATCTAAAAGCAATGTGGAAGGAATGTGGAGTAAACTATAAGTTTACCACCCCATATCATCCACAATGCAATGGGCTTGTGGAGAGATTTAACAAGACCCTTAAAGGCATGATAAAAGGATTACCAGAGAAGCTCAGGCGGAAATGGGACATTCTTTTACCCTGCCTGCTCTTTGCTTACAGAGAGGTCCCACAGAAGGGGGTTGGCTACAGCCCTTTTGAACTTTTGTTTGGCCACCCTGTGAGAGGTCCATTGTGTTTGGTGAAGGAAGGATGGGAGTTACCTCTCAAAAAGCCCAAACTAGACATAGTGGACTATGTACTTGGTCTCCGCTCCAGGATGGCTGAGTACATGGAAAGAGCATCCAAAAACCTGGAGGCCAGCCAAGAATTGCAGAAAGCTTGGCATGACCAAAAGGCTGTACTGGTAGAGTTCCAACCAGGACAGAAGGTATGGGTACTGGAGCCAGTGGCTCCAGCAGCACTCCAAGACAAATGGAGTGGACCCTATCCTATTATTGAGAAGAAAGGGGAAGTCACCTACTTGGTAGACTTTGGAACACCCAGGAGCCCTCACAGGGTAATCCATGTGAATCGCTTGAAAGCATTTGTAGACAGGGAGGACATGAGCTTGCTCATGGCCACAGATGGGGAACAGGAGGAAGAGAGTGACCCTCTCCCAGACCTGCTTTCCCAGAACCCTGATGATGGTTCAGTTGATGGAGTAGCCTTGGCAGGCAGCCTCACTGACCAGCAACAGAGGGACTGCAGACAAGTTTTGCAGGCTCACAGGCAAATGTTTTCACTCACACCCAGCCAAACTGACTGGTGTACCCATGTTGTGGACACTGGTGACAGTCTGCCTGTCAAGAATAAGATCTACAGGCAACCTGATCATGTCAGGGATTGCATCAAGGCTGAGGTGCAAAAGATGTTGGAGCTTGGAGTGATTGAGCCATCAGAGAGCCCATGGGCCAGCCCAGTAGTCCTGGTGCCAAAACCTCATACCCAAGATGGTAAGAGAGAAATGAGGTTTTGCGTGGATTACAGGGGTCTCAATGCTGTCACTAGGACAGATGCTCACCCCATTCCAAGAGCAGATGAGCTCATTGACAGATTGGCTTCTGCCAAGTTTCTGAGCACATTTGATCTGACAGCTGGCTACTGGCAAATCAGACTAGCTGAGGAGTCAAAAGCCAAAACAGCATTCTCTACCCCTAGTGGACATTATCAGTTTGTGGTAATGCCCTTTGGTTTGAAGAATGCACCTGCCACTTTCCAAAGGTTGGTGAACCAAGTCCTTACTGGGTTGGATGACTTTTGTGCAGCTTATCTGGATGATATTGCTGTCTTTAGCTCCACCTGGGAGGATCACCTGATCCACCTGAAGAAAGTTTTGGAGGCCCTGCAAAAGGCAGGCCTAACTATCAAGGCCACAAAGTGCCAGATAGGGCAGAGTAAGGTTGTATACCTGGGCCACCTAGTAGGTGGAGGCCAGGTTCAGCCACTGGAAAGCAAAATCCAGGCCATACAGGACTGGGCTCCTCCAGTTACCCAGACACAAGTCAGAGCCTTCTTGGGCCTGACTGGGTATTACAGAAAGTTTGTGAAAAACTATGGGTCTATAGTGACACCATTAAATGACTTGACATCCAAGAAGATGCCAAAAAAGGTTCAGTGGACAGTTAGCTGTCAGAAGGCATTTGAAGACCTGAAGAAGGCCATGTGCTCTGCACCTATCCTAAAGAGTCCTGACTACTCCAAACAGTTCATTGTTCAGACAGATGCTTCTGAGTTGGGGGTGGGAGCTGTACTCTCACAACTTAATCAAGATGGTCAAGACCAGCCAATTGCTTTCATTAGCAGGAGGCTAACCCCAAGAGAAAAACGTTGGTCAGCCATTGAGAGGGAGGCCTTTGCTGTGGTTTGGGCATTAAAGAAGTTGAGGTCCTACTTGTTTGGAACTCACTTCCTGGTGCAAACAGACCATAAGCCCCTCTTATGGCTTAATCAGATGAAGGGTGAAAATCCCAAACTGCTCAGGTGGTCCATTTCCCTACAGGGGATGGACTTTACAGTGGAGCACCGCCCAGGGACTGACCATGGTAATGCAGATGGTCTCTCCAGGTACTTCCACTTAGAACATGAAGACTTATCTGGTCAAGGTTAGTTTAATGTCCCGGCGTTTGGGGGGGGGTTGTGTAGGAGAGTAGGGTCTGCTATCCTATGGTCACCCCAAATTTTTGCTTTTTGCTTCACTGGTTTTCGACTACTGAGGCTGTGGGCCTGCTGATCAGACCCCCAGCCTGCTGTTCTCTCACTAAATTAATGACACATGTGCTATAGGCACATACCAATTGGAAATGGACTCCTTGTCAGCCCCTGTAGAATGCACTATAGGTGCACAGGGCACAGGAGCCACTAAGGCCTACCAGGGGCTGCAGCATATCTTTTGCCACCCCTGGCTGGTTCTTAAATTGACACAACTGGCTGATCACTCAGCTGGGGTAAGGTGGTGTACACACCCCTTGCTTAGATATAGTATACCTATGTCTAAACCTATATCTGGACACATGTAAACCTGTGAGCCACTCCTATAGACAGGCCTCACCAATCCTGGAGGCTGGGTGCATGGTTTTTATGTGAGATGGAGCTCTAGCATGAGCTGAGCCTGTCTGCAGCCGTCGGGAACAAATCCCTAAGCTGTTTCAGGATAATGCCATACCATATACTATTAAGTGCCTTATAATCCTCGCGGTTATTTAGCAACTCTGGTTTGGCTTTATCAAAACATGTCGTGTAAGGTGTCATACGCTTTGGAATACCATCCCCTCGCCAGTTCTGGCGACGGGGATGGCATTCCACCCCTCTAGAGGGGTAAGACATGTTACTTCACTTTAATGCGGTTGATTTCTCCAAAGGCCTTAAGATCCACAAAATGGATGCCTCTGCCACAGACAAATGTCTGGACCCCTGGAGCTGACCGAAACCCAGTCAAGGGGGTCCTGGACAAAGGGTTTCCTGTCACAGGAGGGTGTCACCGCCCTCCAGACAGGAGATAGTGTATTGTAGCAGGGAGGTTTGAAAGAAACCAGACACTGCCTGGGGCGCACAAGGCTGCCCCTTGCATAATCCGGCCAAACCGGTTCTGGGGCACTCCAGCCCTCGTGCCAGGGCGGCCTGGATCAAAGGAAGGGGGTGTATCCACCCACTTCCTGGGTCCCACCCATAGGAGGGGACCTAGCAGGTAATCACGCCCACCAGATTCGAATAAGAGTGGGAGCAGTGCCAAGGCACATCAGATTTCCTGGAAGAAACATTTGAAACGATATTCTGGACCCTTCGCCCTCCATCTCAACGTGGAAGCCCGAAGAATCTCCCTTGTGGTCAAGGAGTGACCACCCTGCAGCAGCAGGCACCATCCAGCCCTCGACGTCTACTTAGTTGCAGTTCCTGCCGGAACTCGAGCGACTGAGATCGACGAGATCAAGCCTGCCCAGCTTCTAACAGCCCGATCCACAGTCCCTGCAAAGCTGAGACCCGTGGAGGCGACCGGAAGCGTGGGGCACGCCATCTTGAAGTGACCACGAGACGCTGACCGTGCAGCCCACGAGTGACCCTCGAAGCTGTACACCGGGGTTTGAGAAGCCCCCACCCTGAGCTACTCCTGAGCCGAAGTTCAGCCCTCCACACTCGACGAGTGCTGCGTGGGGCCCTTTGGCACGATTTGGCTCAACGCGTTGGCCCGGTCACTTGCCAGCTGGCTTGTGGTCCCTGTGCCGACGAACTACAAAAGAAGACTCGTGATTCTGGTTGCTCCAGATCCACACCAGCTCCCCTGAAAAGGAGCCCCGACTCTGACCTTCCTGGTCCGAGTGAGAAGCAATCTTCCGATCCTGCGTGGATTGCTCTTACCAAGGCTTGTTTGCTCCAAACCTGAAGCCGACTGCACCGACGGTGAGAGCCTGCGTGGGACAGATCGTGACCTGCTCCTGGACGTCGCAGATGCCCCAGAGCCCACGTGACAGCGGAGAGAAGCTCCTCGACGACCACCTGATTGCGCCCGACATTGCCTGGTTCCGTCCTGGTTCCACCCTGGTCACTGCTGAGTGACCCAGACTCTGTCCCCTCTGCTTTCAGGTACTCTACAACTTGAGTCCACCCTTGGACTCCACCGGACACTTCGTCTTCACCCTGCCTGCAGCCCTTTCAGCTTCAAGCACCAAGAGCCTGCGTGTCAAAACCCGACGCCACTTCGACCCTGTGCACCCACTTCCTGTGGGTGAGGTAACTTTGCTCCGCCGGTGTTCCCACACTGGTGCACACCTCTAGGGTCTGTGTGTTAAGTTTTGTTCCTCTAGGTTCAGCGGAAGTGTCCTTAAACTTTAACTCTTTGACTTTTACGCACCATTGGTTAACATTGGTGCATGCGTGCGCTTTCCGCACATCTCCCGAATCCCGAGGGCCATTCCCGACTTCAGCATTGCTTGTCCTGACTGCTCCCAGCGATTCCCTAGGCCCTAGGCCTAACCACTGTTCGAGTGGCCTCTCTTATACCACTTGTTTAGTATATGGTTTGAGTGGCCCCCGCCCTCATCCATAATTGTGCAACTTGTATGTTTAAACAGTGCTTTTGATTTAACGCTTGTGCCCCTTTATTCATAAAGAATACTGGGGATTGTTTTTAGTAATAAACACATATATTTTTATAATATATACTTGTGTGGTGTCCTTTCATTTGGTATTACAGGATTGTATGTGGTAAAACAGCTCGCTTAACACGACCTCTTAAGTTAAGCCTTTAGGCTGCTTAGTCCATGCTACCCCTAGGATAGCTTGTCTAATAAGGTTGACTTACAACCAGACACCATAAGGGGATTGTTTGGTCAGGTAGTAGGTGGTTCCAGAATTGGAAACATCCCCTACCAGGCCAACTTCTCACAACAAACTAACCCGCAGAGACTTGATTGCCTTGTGCAAAGCAAGAGGGTTAAAAAGGGGCAGAAGCCCCACCTGCCTAACCCTGGTAGAAATCCTAGAACAGGATGACTTAGAGAAGGCTAAAGCAGCTTCCCTAGACACAGGAAATGGAGAGAACCCCCCTGTAGTTGATCCCCCTGAAGAGGAGGATGATGATGACTTGGATGAGGACTCAGATGTTGGGGACTTAGAAGTACAGGATCAGGGTAGCCAGGTTCCAGTTGGTAGGCTTAGCCAGGCCAACTTGGACCTACTGGGGAATGGAGAGGGCCAGCACCTCCCCAGAACCCAACATGTGATTCTCCCAGGCAACAGAAGAGTGAGATCTCCCTCAGGGGACTCTCATCTTTCTAGTGCCTCCAGAGAATCAGAGAGAGGCATGAGTGCTTCTCAGAAAGCTGAGCATAGGGCTAGAATGAGGGCTGTCAGACTCCAGATAGAGAGAGAGGAGGTAGCCCTGAGTCAAGCTAAGCTTACCTTAGCTCAAGCTAAACTTGCCTTGGCAAGGGAGCAGAAATTAAGTGGCTTAGATGTCACTGGTGGCAGCAATTTTCCAAGAGAAAAAGACAGGGCCTATGACAATAGAAACCTGACCAAGATTGTGCCCCCCTTTAAGGAAGGGGATGACATCCACAAATGGATGACTGCTCTTGAGAGAGCCTGCATGGTACAGCAGGTTCCTGAGAATCAGTGGGCTGCAATTTTGTGGTACTCCTTTTCTGAGAAAGGGAGGGACAGGCTCCTCACAGTTAGACCTGAGGATGCCAAAAACTACTCTGTTTTGAAGAGTGCTCTCATTGAAGGGTATGGCCTAACCACTGAGCAATACAGGTTGTTGTTCAGAGACACCCAGAAAGCACAGACTCAAGACTGGACTGATTTTGTGGAGTGTGCCACTAAGGCTTTGGAGGGTTGGTTACAGGGAAGTAAAGTTTCAGACTATACAGGATTGTACAATCTTATGATGAGAGAACAGATCCTTAATAACTGTACAAACCAGCTGTTGCATCAATACCTTATTGACTCTGATCTGACCTCTCCCCAAGAATTGGGAAAGAAGGCAGACAAATGGGTCAGAACAAGGATTAAGCAGAAACCCCAGAACCAAGGTGGTGACCAGAAGAAAACAGACCAGAAGGGTGGTAATCAGAATCAGAAAGATAAAGAAAAAGACCAGAAGTCTTCAGGCCCCCAAACTAATAGTAAGGAGGGTGGTTCCCAAAATGGTAACAAGAAGAAGAAGAACAAAGGTCCAAAGACACCTTGGTGTAATACCTGCAAATCAGTTTCACACTGGGGCAGTGAGTGCACCAAGGCAAATCCAGTTCCCACCACTACAGCTCCTAAAGCAACTGCAACCCCAAGTACAGTAAGCAGTGGTGGAACACAGTCCAAGGGTGTAGCTGGGTTGACCCTGGGTATTGAAGTAGGATCTGGCCTAGTCAGAGTCCCTACACAGGCAGTTCTCCTGTATGATGTGGACATTGAGTTGCCCACTGCAGTAAGCCCCACTAACCTGGGCAAATACAGGCAGACTCCCTTAATAAATGAGAAACTGGCTCAAGCTTACAGGGACACATGTGCTAGTGTCACCATGGTGACCCCTGGCTTTGTGGACCCTGGACAGATTGTACTAGGAGAGAGCTACCTAGTAACCAATGCAAGCAACTCCACTACCTCCCATAGTGTGGCAGTTGTGAACTTCTCCTGGGGAGGGGTTGATGGCCTAAAGAAAGTTGTGGTGAGTGCAGACCTACCAGTAGACTGTCTGTTAGGCAATGACCTTGAAAGCTCAGCATGGTCAGAAGTGGAGTACAGGACTCATGCAGAAATGCTAGGGATTTCAGAGCATGTCCTTGCCATGACAAGGGCTCAGGCTAAGAAGTGCCTTCCTGAACCAGTGGTGGATCTTGAGACAATAGACCAGCCACAACCCAAGAGAAGGAGCAAGAGAGGAAAGGCCTCGCCTTCCACCTTGCCCCAGGTTGAGGATCAGGTTTCAGAGGAAACTGATTCTGCAGTCCAAGAGGAGACTGTCTCTGAGGAGCTTGAACCTGACCAGGTTGAGTTTCTGGGGACAGGGGGACCCTCAAGGGCAGACCTGAGGCAGGCTCAATTAGATTGCCCTTCCCTTGAACCCCTCAGACAGCAGGCTGCTGCTGAGGCTGCTGGGGATGCCCAAGGTACCCATACTGTGTATTGGGATGAGGGACTCCTTTACTCAGAGGCTAGAGCCCCCAAGCCTGGCATGACCAGGAGGTTGGTGATACCTCTGCAGTTTAGGGGATTCCTCCTTACCTTGGCCCATGATATTCCCCTTGCAGGACACTTAGGCCAGAACAAGACGTGGGACAGGCTTGTTCCACACTTTCACTGGCCTCACATGTCAGAGGATGTCAAGGAGTTTTGTCGCTCCTGTGTCACTTGCCAAGCCAGTGGTAAGTCAGGTGGCACAACAAAGGCCCCCCTAATACCACTACCTGTGGTGGGGGTCCCCTTTGAGAGAGTTGGAATTGATATTGTGGGTCCAATGGACCCCCAAACAGCATCTGGGAACAGATTCATACTGGTGGTAGTGGATCATGCCACCAGGTACCCAGAGGCTATTCCCCTAAGGACCACCACAGCACCTGTGGTGGCAAAAGCCCTCATTGCAGTTTTCTCAAGAGTGGGCTTTCCTAAGGAGGTACTATCAGATAGAGGGACAAATTTTATGTCCAGCTATCTAAAAGCAATGTGGAAGGAATGTGGAGTAAACTATAAGTTTACCACCCCATATCATCCACAATGCAATGGGCTTGTGGAGAGATTTAACAAGACCCTTAAAGGCATGATAAAAGGATTACCAGAGAAGCTCAGGCGGAAATGGGACATTCTTTTACCCTGCCTGCTCTTTGCTTACAGAGAGGTCCCACAGAAGGGGGTTGGCTACAGCCCTTTTGAACTTTTGTTTGGCCACCCTGTGAGAGGTCCATTGTGTTTGGTGAAGGAAGGATGGGAGTTACCTCTCAAAAAGCCCAAACTAGACATAGTGGACTATGTACTTGGTCTCCGCTCCAGGATGGCTGAGTACATGGAAAGAGCATCCAAAAACCTGGAGGCCAGCCAAGAATTGCAGAAAGCTTGGCATGACCAAAAGGCTGTACTGGTAGAGTTCCAACCAGGACAGAAGGTATGGGTACTGGAGCCAGTGGCTCCAGCAGCACTCCAAGACAAATGGAGTGGACCCTATCCTATTATTGAGAAGAAAGGGGAAGTCACCTACTTGGTAGACTTTGGAACACCCAGGAGCCCTCACAGGGTAATCCATGTGAACCGCTTGAAAGCATTTGTGGACAGGGAGGACATGAGCTTGCTCATGGCCACAGATGGGGAACAGGAGGAAGAGAGTGACCCTCTCCCAGACCTGCTTTCTCAGAACCCTGATGATGGTTCAGTTGATGGAGTAGCCTTGGCAGGCAGCCTCACTGACCAGCAACAGAGGGACTGCAGACAAGTTTTGCAGGCTCACAGGCAAATGTTTTCACTCACACCCAGCCAAACTGACTGGTGTACCCATGTTGTGGACACTGGTGACAGTCTGCCTGTCAAGAATAAGATCTACAGGCAACCTGATCATGTCAGGGATTGCATCAAGGCTGAGGTGCAAAAGATGTTGGAGCTTGGAGTGATTGAGCCATCAGAGAGCCCATGGGCCAGCCCAGTAGTCCTGGTGCCAAAACCTCATACCCAAGATGGTAAGAGAGAAATGAGGTTTTGCGTGGATTACAGGGGTCTCAATGCTGTCACTAGGACAGATGCTCACCCCATTCCAAGAGCAGATGAGCTCATTGACAGATTGGCTTCTGCCAAGTTTCTGAGCACATTTGATCTGACAGCTGGCTACTGGCAAATCAGACTAGCTGAGGAGTCCAAGGCCAAGACAGCATTCTCTACCCCTAGTGGGCATTATCAGTTTGTGGTAATGCCCTTTGGTTTGAAGAATGCACCTGCCACTTTCCAAAGGTTGGTGAACCAAGTCCTTACTGGGTTGGATGACTTTTGTGCAGCTTATCTGGATGATATTGCTGTCTTTAGCTCCACCTGGGAGGATCACCTGATCCACCTGAAGAAAATTTTGGAGGCCCTGCAAAAGGCAGGCCTAACTATCAAGGCCACAAAGTGCCAGATAGGGCAGAGTAAGGTTGTATACCTGGGCCACCTAGTAGGTGGAGGCCAGGTTCAGCCACTGGAAAGCAAAATCCAGGCCATACAGGACTGGGCTCCTCCAGTTACCCAGACACAAGTCAGAGCCTTCTTGGGCCTGACTGGGTATTACAGAAAGTTTGTGAAAAACTATGGGTCTATAGTGACACCATTAAATGACTTGACATCCAAGAAGATGCCAAAAAAGGTTCAGTGGACAGTTAGCTGTCAGAAGGCATTTGAAGACCTGAAGAAGGCCATGTGCTCTGCACCTATCCTAAAGAGTCCTGACTACTCCAAACAGTTCATTGTTCAGACAGATGCTTCTGAGTTGGGGGTGGGAGCTGTACTCTCACAACTTAATCAAGATGGTCAAGACCAGCCAATTGCTTTCATTAGCAGGAGGCTAACCCCAAGAGAAAAACGTTGGTCAGCCATTGAGAGGGAGGCCTTTGCTGTGGTTTGGGCATTAAAGAAGTTGAGGTCCTACTTGTTTGGAACTCACTTCCTGGTGCAAACAGACCATAAGCCCCTCTTATGGCTTAATCAGATGAAGGGTGAAAATCCCAAACTGCTCAGGTGGTCCATTTCCCTACAGGGGATGGACTTTACAGTGGAGCACCGCCCAGGGACTGACCATGGTAATGCAGATGGTCTCTCCAGGTACTTCCACTTAGAACATGAAGACTTATCTGGTCAAGGTTAGTTTAATGTCCCTGCGTTTGGGGGGGGGTTGTGTAGGAGAGTAGGGTCTGCTATCCTATGGTCACCCCAAATTTTTGCTTTTTGCTTCACTGGTTTTCGACTACTGAGGCTGTGGGCCTGCTGATCAGACCCCCAGCCTGCTGTTCTCTCACTAAATTAATGACACATGTGCTATAGGCACATACCAATTGGAAATGGACTCCTTGTCAGCCCCTGTAGAATGCACTATAGGTGCACAGGGCACAGGAGCCACTAAGGCCTACCAGGGGCTGCAGCATAACTTTTGCCACCCCTGGCTGGTTCTTAAATTGACACAACTGGCTGATCACTCAGCTGGGGTAAGGTGGTGTACACACCCCTTGCTTAGACATAGTATACCTATGTCTAAACCTATATCTGGACACATGTAAACCTGTGAGCCACTCCTATAGTCAGGCCTCACCAATCCTGGAGGCTGGGTGCATGGTTTTATGTGAGATGGAGCTCTAGCATGAGCTGAGCCTGTCTGCAGCCGTCGGGAACAAATCCCTAAGCTGTTTCAGGATAAGGCCATACCATATACTATTAAGTGCCTTATAATCCTCGCGGTTATTTAGCAACTTTGGTTTGGCTTTATCAAAACATGTCGTGTAAGGTGTCATACGCTTTGGAATACCATCCCCTCGCCAGTTCTGGCGACGGGGATGGCATTCCACCCCTCTAGAGGGGTAAGACATGTTACTTCACTTTAATGCGGTTGATTTCTCCAAAGGCCTTAAGATCCACAAAATGGATGCCTCTGCCACAGACAAATGTCTGGACCCCTGGAGCTGACCGAAACCCAGTCAAGGGGGTCCTGGACAAAGGGTTTCCTGTCACAGGAGGGTGTCACCGCCCTCCAGACAGGAGATAGTGTATTGTAGCAGGGAGGTTTGAAAGAAACCAGACACTGCCTGGGGCGCACAAGGCTGCCCCTTGCATAATCCGGCCAAACCGGTTCTGGGGCACTCCAGCCCTCGTGCCAGGGCGGCCTGGATCAAAGGAAGGGGGTGTATCCACCCACTTCCTGGGTCCCACCCATAGGAGGGGACCTAGCAGGTAATCACGCCCACCAGATTCGAATAAGAGTGGGAGCAGTGCCAATGCACATCAGATTTCCTGGAAGAAACATTTGAAACGATATTCTGGACCCTTCGCCCTCCATCTCAACGTGGAAGCCCGAAGAATCTCCCTTGTGGTCAAGGAGTGACCACCCTGCAGCAGCAGGCACCATCCAGCCCTCGACGTCTACTTAGTTGCAGTTCCCGCCGGAACTCGAGCAACTGAGATCGACAAGATCAAGCCTGCCCAGCTTCTAACAGCCCGATCCACAGTCCATGCAAAGCTGAGACCCGTGGAGGCGACCGGAAGCGTGGGGCACGCCATCTTGAAGTGACCACGAGACGCTGACCGTGCAGCCCACGAGTGACCCTCGAAGCTGTACACCGGGGTTTGAGAAGCCCCCACCCTGAGCTACTCCTGAGCCGAAGTTCAGCCCTCCACACTCGACGAGTGCTGCGTGGGGCCCTTTGGCACGATTTGGCTCAACGCGTTGGCCCGGTCACTTGCCAGCTGGCTTGTGGTCCCTGTGCCGACGAACTACCGAAGAAGACTCGTGAATCTGGTTGCTCCAGATCCACACCAGCTCCCCTGAAAAGGAGCCCCGACTCTGACCTTCCTGGTCCGAGTGCGAAGCAATCTTCCGATCCTGCGTGGATTGCTCTTACCAAGGCTTGTTTGCTCCAAACCTGAAGCCGACTGCACCGACGGTGAGAGCCTGCGTGGGACAGATCGTGACCTGCTCCTGGACGTCGCAGATGCCCCAGAGCCCACGTGACAGCGGAGAGAAGCTCCTCGACGACCACCTGATTGCGCCCGACATTGCCTGGTTCCGTCCTGGTTCCACCCTGGTCACTGCTGAGTGACCCAGACTCTGTCCCCTCTGCTTTCAGGTACTCTACAACTTGAGTCCACCCTTGGACTCCACCGGACACTTCGTCTTCACCCTGCCTGCAGCCCTTTCAGCTTCAAGCACCAAGAGCCTGCGTGTCAAAACCCGACGCCACTTCGACCCTGTGCACCCACTTCCTGTGGGTGAGGTAACTTTGCCCCGCCGGTGTTCCCACACTGGTGCACACCTCTAGGGTCTGTGTGTTAAGTTTTGTTCCTCTAGGTTCAGCGGAAGTGTCCTTAAACTTTAACTATTTGACTTTTACGCACCATTGGTTAACATTGGTGCATGCGTGCGCTTTCCGCACATCTCCCGAATCCCGAGGGCCATTCCCGACTTCAGCATTGCTTGTCCTGACTGCTCCCAGCGATTCCCTAGGCCCTAGGCCTAACCACTGTTCGAGTGGCCTCTCTTATACCACTTGTTTAGTATATGGTTTGAGTGGCCCCCCGCCCTCATCCATAATTGTGCAACTTGTATGTTTAAACAGTGCTTTTTGATTTAACGCTTGTGCCCCTTTATTCATAAAGAATACTGGGGATTGTTTTTAGTAATAAACACATATATTTTTATAATATATACTTGTGTGGTGTCCTTTCATTTGGTATTACAGGATTGTATGTGGTAAAACAGCTCGCTTAACACGACCTCTTAAGTTAAGCCTTTAGGCTGCTTAGTCCATGCTACCCCTAGGATAGCTTGTCTAATAAGGTTGACTTACAACCAGACACCATAAGGGATTGTTTGGTCAGGTAGTAGGTGGTTCCAGAATTGGAAACATCCCCTACCAGGCCAACTTCTCACAGTCACGATCTGTCCCACGCAGGCTCTCACCGTCGGTGCAGTCGGCTTCAAGTTTGGAGCAAACAAGCCTTGGTAAGAGCAATCCACGCGGGATCGGAAGATTGCTTCTCACTCGGACCAGGAAGGTCAGAGTCGGGGCTCCTTTTCAGGGGAGCTGGTGTGGATCTGGAGCAACCAGAATCACAAGTCTTCTTCGGTAGTTCGTCGGCACAGGGACCACAAGCCAGATGGCAAGTGACCGGGCCAACGCGTTGAGCCAAATAGTGCCAAAGGGTCCCACGCAGCACTCGTCGAGTGTGGAGGGCTGAACTTCGGCTCAGGGGTAGCTCAGGGTGGGGGCTTCTCAAACCCCGGTGCACAGCTTCGAGGGTCACTCGTGGGCTGCACGGTCAGCGTCTCGTGGTCAATTCAAGATGGCGTGCCCCACGCTTCCGGTCGCCTCCACGGGTCTCAGCTTTGCAGGGACTGTGGATCGGGCTGTTAGAAGCTGGGCAGGCTTGATCTCGTCGATCTCAGTTGCTCGAGTTCCGGCGGGAACTGCAACTAAGTAGACGTCGAGGGCTGGATGGTGCCTGCTGCTGCAGGGTGGTCACTCCTTGACCACAAGGGAGATTCTTCGGGCTTCCAAGTTGAAATGGGAGTCCAAGGGTCCAGAGTTTCGTTTCTAATGTTTCTTCCAGGAAATCTGATGTGCATTGGCACTGCTCCCACTCTTATTCGAATCTGGTGGGCGTGATTACCTGCTAGGTCCCCTCCTATGGGTGGGACCCAGGAAGTGGGTGGATACACCCCCTTCCTTTGATCCAGGCCGCCCTGGCACGAGGGCTGGAGTGCCCCAGAACCGGTTTGGCCGGATTATGCAAGGGGCAGCCTTGTGCGCCCCAAGCAGTGTCTGGTTTCTTTCAACCCTCCCTGCTACAATACACTATCTCCTGTCTGGAGGGCGGTGACACCCTCCTGTGACAGGAAACCCTTTGTCCAGGACCCCCTTGACTGAGTTTCGGTCAGCTCCAGGGGTCCAGACATTTGTCTGTGGCAGAGGCATCCATTTTGTGGATCTTAAGGTCTTTGGAGAAATCAACCGCATTAAAGTAAAGTAACATGTCTTACCCCTCTAGAGGGGTGGAATGCCATCCCCGTCGCCAGAACTGGCGAGGGGATGGTATTCCAAAGCGTATGACACCTTACACGACATGTTTTGATAAAGCCAAACCAAAGTTGCTAAATAACCGCGAGGATTATAAGGCACTTAATAGTATATGGTATGGCATTATCCTGAAACAGCTTAGGTATTTGTTCCCGACGGCTGCAGACAGGCTCAGCTCATGCTAGAGCTCCATCTCACATAAAACCACGCACTCAGCCCCCAGGATTGATGAGGCCTTTCTATAGGAGTGGCTCACAGGTTTACATGTGTCCAGATATAGGTTTAGACATAGGTATATTATATCTAAGCAAGGGGTGTGTACACCACCTTACCCCAGCTGAGTGATCAGCCAGTTGTGTCAATTTAAGAACCAGCCAGGGGTGGCAAAAGATATGCTGCAGCCCCTGGTAGGCCTTAGTGGCCCCTATGCCCTGTGCACCTATAGTGCCTTATACAGGGGCTGACAAGGAGTCCATTTCCAATTGTGGTATGTACCTAGGGTACATGGAATCCATTTTACAGAGAGAGCAGATGGCCTGGGGCCCTGATTAGCAGGGAACCAGGTCAACTAAGTCAAAAAACCAGCTAAACACAGGCAAAAAATCTGGGGTAACCATAGTCAGGTAGCCACCTTCCTACATAACCCCCCCCCAAACGAAAGGAGATAAGGCTATCCTTGGCCAGGTAAGCCTATATTGCCTGAGTGGCCATATAAGGAAGTACCTGCACTAGCATGGGTACCCCCTGTCTCATGGTCCACTAAGCAGTCCCTCACCCTTTGGGTATTAGAGGGTCTCCACCATAGGGAATCACTACCTTGGGTGTGTTTATGCAAAGTTAAAGGCTGGTTTGGATATGGAGTATTGAAGTTAGGCTCTACTAAGTTAGGGCTTGGCTTCCTCCAATTATCTTCCACCAGGTGTGCCTTTCTTTCTTTAACTGAGTTGCACTGTGCTCTCGGGGTCAGCCTCTGGCTACCTAAAGCTGGAGGCTGGGTCCCTCTGTTTGGCTTGCTGGAGGGACAGTTCAGGTTTGGGCCCCTTGGGTCCCAGGTTTGGCTGTGCCCAACAGAATCCATCTGTGGGAGGTCCCTAACTGTTTTTAAGGGGGCTCCCTCAGGAGTTTTTAAAGTTTTCACCTTACTAGGGCTACTAGTTTTGGTGCACCTAATCTTTTGATGGGGGTGCTTTATTTGACAGGGGGCCCTCTGGGTCTCACTGTCCTTCTTGTCCTCTGCAGCCCTGGGCTGGCTAAGGCAAGGTAGAGAGGGGCAGGTTACCTGCTCCAGACTGGGTCCCACCTGAGAAGGGTCCACTGATATCAGAGGTTCTGTCAGGCTAGGCCCAACCACCTCTGGGGCAGCTCCTTCATCAGGGGTAAGATCAGTTCCCTGAGGAGGCTGATCCTGTCCTAAAGTCTGGTGAGGGGGAGATTTCTCTTCCTCCTCCATGCTCTCAGTTTGTGTGGAGTTATCCATCATTTCAGGTTTCACAACACACGTGTCAGTTTGAGTTTGGGCTGTGGCCATCACAGCCCCACCAACCTTTTCAGGAGGAGACTCAGTTTGGGTTTCTGCTGTTATCATAACAGCTTTGCTAGTCTGTTCAGGAAGAGCTTTTGCTAAAGCTGGGGCAGAGAGTTTCTCAGCCCTACCAACCTTTTCAGGAAGGACATCTTGAATTGGGGCTGTAGCCATTACAGCCCCACTAACCTTTCCATTGGAATTCACCATTCTAGAATGGGTTTCCTGTTCAACCTCAGCCCAGGCTGAGATCTCCAAATCATTACCAAGTAGGCAGTCTACAGGCAAGTTTGGTGACACTGCCACTCTCTTTGGGCCAATGACACCTCCCCAGCTGAGACTTACTACTGCCATGGGATGATTTGTTTGGATTCCATCAATGTTTGTAACCTGGTATGTGGCACCAGGTAGAAGTTGCTTAGAGGGGACTATGCCATCAGCCACCATGGTGATGCTAGCCCCTGTGTCTCTAAAAGCCTCAACTTTCAAACCATTGATGATGGGTTCTTGTCTATACTTGCTCAAGGTATTTGGGCAAGCAGAGAAGTTGGCAAACCCCATGCCAGTTTCATAAACAAGGTCATTGGGTGATGGGGACCTGGATAGGCCAGGGTCCACCTGAGCTCCAACAGTAAACCCACCCAGATTCCTGGGTGTGCTTCCACTTCCTGGGGGATTACTGCTGACAGTAACAGGAGGTGTGGAAGCTGGCTTTGGAGGTATATTTTCTTTATTGTTATTCTTGGGACAACAGTTGTCTGTTTTGTAATGCCCCACCTGTTTACAGGCATAACAATAAGGCTTTTTCTCAGTTGAAGAAGTGTCTTGGGACCCACCCCCATCCTTGGAGTTTTGGGGCCCTGGGGAAGTCTTTTCTTTACTTTTATCCCCACCCTTATCCTGAGGCTTGGTAGACTCCTTCTTCTGGTTATTGTCCTGATTCTTAGGCCTAATCCTGGTTCTGACCCATTTGTCTGCCTTCTTTCCCAATTCTTGGGGAGAGGTCAGATCAGAGTCCACCAGGTGCTGGTGTAAGAGCTGGTTCTGACAATTACTTAGGATCTGCTCCCTCATAATCAAATTATACAATCCTGTAAAGTCATGTACTTTGCTGCCATGTAGCCAACCCTCCAGAGCCTTAGTTGCACAATCAACAAAATCAGTCCAGTCCTGAGTCTGTGTCTTCTGGGTGTCTCTGAACTTGAACCTGTACTGTTCAGTGGTTAAGCCAAACCCATCTATCAGAACACTCTTCAGGACTTTGTAGTTGTTTGCATCCTCATGTCTGACAGTGAGGAGCTTGTCCCTCCCTTTCTCTGAAAAGGAGTACCATAAGATTGCTGCCCACTGTTCCTCAGGAACCTGCTGTACCATGCAGGCTCTCTCAAGAGCAGTCATCCATTTGTGGATGTCATCCCCTTCTTTGAAGGGGGGCACAATCTTTGTCAGGTTTCTACTATCATAGGACCTGGGTTTCTCTTTAGGAATATTGCTGCCACCAGTGGCACCTAAGCCACACAATTTTTGCTCTCTTGCCAAGGCAAGTCTAGCTTGAGCCAAGGCTACCTCCTCCCTCTCTATCTGGAGTTTGACAGCCCTCATTCTGGCCCTATGCTCTAGCTTTTGAGAAGCACTCATGCCTCTCTGTGATTCCCTGGAGGCACTAGAAATATGAGAGTCCCCTGAGGGAGCTCTCACTCTTCTGTTGCCTGGGAGAATCCCATGTGGGGTTCTGGGGAGGTGCTGGCCCTCTCCATTCCCCAGTAGGTCCAAGTTGGCCTGGCTAAGCCTACCAACTGGAACCTGGCTACCCTGATCCTGTACTTCCAAGTCCTCAACCTCTGAGTCCTCATCTTCATCATCCTCCTCTTCAGGGGGATCAACTACAGGGGGGTTCCCTCCATTTCCTGTTTCTAGGGAAGTTTCCTTCACTTTCTCTAAGTCATCCTGTTCTAGGATTTCTACCAGGATTTGGCAGGTGGGGTTTCTGCCCCTTTTTAACCCTCTTGCTTTGCACAAGGCAATCAAGTCTCTGCGGGTTAACTTGTTGTGAGAAGTTGGCCTGGTAGGGGATGTTTCCAATTCTGGAACCACCTACTACCTGACCAAACAATCCCTTATGGTGTCTGGTTGTAAGTCAACCTTATTAGACAAGCTATCCTAGGGGTAGCATGGACTAAGCAGCCTAAAGGCTTAACTTAAGAGGTCGTGTTAAGCGAGCTGTTTTACCACATACAATCCTGTAATACCAAATGAAAGGACACCACACAAGTATATATTATAAAAATATATGTGTTTATTACTAAAAACAATCCCCAGTATTCTTTATGAATAAAGGGGCACAAGCGTTAAATCAAAAGCACTGTTTAAACATACAAGTTGCACAATTATGGATGAGGGCGGGTGGCCACTCAAACCATATACTAAACAAGTGGTATAAGAGATGCCACTCGAGCAGTGGTTAGGCCTAGGGCCTAGGGAATCGCTGGGAGCAGTCAGGACAAGCAATGCTGAAGTCGGGAATGGCCCTCGGGATTCGGGAGATGTGCGGAAAGCGCACGCATGCACCAATGTTAACCAATGGTGCGTAAAAGTCAAAGAGTTAAAGTTTAAGGACACTTCCGCTGAACCTAGAGGAACAAAACTTAACACACAGACCCTAGAGGTGTGCACCAGTGTGGGAACACCGGCGGAGCAAAGTTACCTCACCCACAGGAAGTGGGTGCACAGGGTCGAAGTGGCGTCGGGTTTTGACACGCAGGTTCTTGGCGCTTGAAGCTGAAGACGCTGCAGGCGATGTGAAGGAGAAGTGTCCGGTGGATCCAAGGGTGGATCTGAAGTGGTGAAGACCTGAAAGCAGAGGGGACAGTGTTCAAAGTCACTGGCCAGTGACCACCGTGGAACCAGATTGGAACCAGGCAAAGTCGGGTGCAAACAGGTGATGAGGGGTTGCTTCTCTCTGCAGCCACGTGGACACGAAGAGGTCAAGGACGTCCAGGAGTCGATCACGAGCTGTCCCTCGAAGGTTCTAGCTTATGGCGGTGTCGGCAACTCGATTGAAGCAAACAAGCCTTGGCTAATGCAAGCCACGGGGAAAGTGAAAAAGGCCTATTACTCGAACCAGCAAGGTCAGAGCGGGTACTCCTTTCTACAGGAGCGAGGGCAGGTCTGGAGCAACCAGACCCACAGTGTAAATCGTAGGTTTCGTCGCCAAGATGGCCGCTGACCACGTGACAAGCGGCCGGGATGGCGAGTCGAGTGGCACAAAGCAAAAGGGCCCCACGCAGATCGTGGAGATGCTGGAGGGCTGATCTTTGGTGCAAATGCTGCTCGATTGTGGGGCTTCTCAAACCCCAAAGCACAGAGTCGAGGGTGCCTCGGGTGCTGCGCAGTCAGCGTCTCGGGGGTCTTTCAAGATGTCCGCTCCCACGTCTCTCGGTGCCTCCACGGGTCCCTTCTTTGCAGGGACTGTGGATCGGGCTAGGAGAAGTCTGGCAAGCTGGGTCTTGTCAGGCTCTGCACTCGGGCTCCGGCGGGAGGCGGCGGCAAAGCAGACGTCGAGGTGCTGGGTGGTGCCTGTGTTCACAGGGTGGCCCCTCCTAGGCCACAAGGGAGATGCTCTTCAGTCTTCTGTTCATCAGAATGTCGAAGTCCAGTCGTCTTCTTAGTTTAAAGGTGATTTCAGGATGATCTGCTGTGCTAGGGCACTGCTCCCACTCTTATTCCAATCTGAGGGGTGGATCTCCTGCTAGGTCCCTCCCTATGGGTGGGACCCAGGAAGGGGGGTGGTTACACCCCCTTTCCTTTGTCCAGGTCTCACTGGAGCTGGGGCTGGGCTGCCCCAGAACCGGTTTGACCGGATTATGCAAGGGGAAGCCTTGTGCTCCCCAGGCACTGTCTGGTTTCTTTCAAACCTCCCTGTTACAATACACTATCTCCTGTCTGGAGGGTGGTGACACCCTCCTGTGACAGGAAACCCTTTGTCCAGGCCCCATTTGGTCGAGTTTCAGTCAACTGCAGGGGTCCAGACATTTGTCTGTGGCAGAGGCATCCATTTTGTGGATCTTAAGGTCTTTGGAGAAATCAACCGCATTAAAGCAAAGTAACATGTCTTACCCCTCTAGAGGGGTGGATTGCTATCCCCGTCGCCAGAACTGGCGAGGGGATGGTATTCCAAATCGTATGACACCTTACACGACATGTTTTGATAAAGCCAAACCAAAGTTGCTAAATAACCGCGAGGATTATAAGGCACTTAATAGTATATGGTATGGCATTATCCTGAAACAGCTTAGGGACTTGTTCCCGACGGCTGCAGACAGGCTCAGCTCATGCTAGAGCTCCATCTCACATAAAACCATGCACCCAGCCTCCAGGATTGGTGAGGCCTGACTATAGGAGTGGCTCACAGGTTTACATGTGTCCAGATATAGGTTTAGATATAGATATACTATACCTAAGCAAGGGGTGTTTACACCACCTTACCCCAGCTGAGTGAACAGCCAGTTGTGTCAATTTAAGAACCAGCCAGGGGTGGCAAAAGATATGCTGCAGCCCCTGGTAGGCCTTGGTGGCCCCTATGCCCCGTGCACCTATAGTGCATTATACAGGGGCTGACAAGGAGTCCATTTCCAATTGTGGTATGTACCTAGTGTGAGAAGTTGGCCTGGTAGGGGATGTTTCCAATTCTGGAACCACCTACTACCTGACCAAACAATCCCTTATGGTGTCTGGTTGTAAGTCAACCTTATTAGACAAGCTATCCTAGGGGTAGCATGGACTAAGCAGCCTAAAGGCTTAACTTAAGAGGTCGTGTTAAGCGAGCTGTTTTACCACATACAATCCTGTAATACCAAATGAAAGGACACCACACAAGTATATATTATAAAAATATATGTGTTTATTACTAAAAACAATCCCCAGTATTCTTTATGAATAAAGGGGCACAAGCGTTAAATCAAAAAGCACTGTTTAAACATACAAGTTGCACAATTATGGATGAGGGCGGGGGGCCACTCAAACCATATACTAAACAAGTGGTATAAGAGAGGCCACTCGAACAGTGGTTAGGCCTAGGGCCTAGGGAATCGCTGGGAGCAGTCAGGACAAGCAATGTTGAAGTCGGGAATGGCCCTCGGGATTCGGGAGATGTGCGGAAAGCGCACGCATGCACCAATGTTAACCAATGGTGCGTAAAAGTCAAAGAGTTAAAGTTTAAGGACACTTCCGCTGAACCTAGAGGAACAAAACTTAACACACAGACCCTAGAGGTGTGCACCAGTGTGGGAACACCGGCGGACCAAAGTTACCTCACCCACAGGAAGTGGGTGCACAGGGTCGAAGTGGCGTCGGGTTTTGACACGCAGGCTCTTGGTGCTTGAAGCTGAAAGGGCTGCAGGCAGGGTGAAGACGAAGTGTCCGGTGGAGTCCAAGGGTGGACTCAAGTTGTAGAGTACCTGAAAGCAGAGGGGACAGAGTCTGGGTCACTCAGCAGTGACCAGGGTGGAACCAGGACGGAACCAGGCAATGTCGGGCGCAATCAGGTGGTCGTCGAGGAGCTTCTCTCCGCTGTCACGTGGGCTCTGGGGCATCTGCGACGTCCAGGAGCAGGTCACGATCTGTCCCACGCAGGCTCTCAACGTCGGTGCAGTCGGCTTCAGGTTTGGAGCAAACAAGCCTTGGTAAGAGCAATCCACGCAGGATCGGAAGATTGCTTCACACTCGGACCAGGAAGGTCAGAGTCGGGGCTCCTTTTCAGGGGAGCTGGTGTGGATCTGGAGCAACCAGATTCACGAGTCTTCTTCGGTAGTTCGTCGGCACAGGGACCACAAGCCAGCTGGCAAGTGACCGGGCCAACACGTTGAGCCAAATCGTGCCAAAGGGCCCCACGCAGCACTCGTCGAGTGTGGAGGGCTGAACTTCGGCTCAGGAGTAGCTCAGGGTGGGGGCTTCTCAAACCCCGGTGTACAGCTTCGAGGGTCACTCGTGGGCTGCACGGTCAGCGTCTCGTGGTCACTTCAAGATGGCGTGCCCCACGCTTCCGGTCGCCTCCACGGGTCTCAGCTTTGCATGGACTGTGGATCGGGCTGTTAGAAGCTGGGCAGGCTTGATCTCGTCGATCTCAGTCGCTCGAGTTCCGGCGGGAACTGCAACTAAGTAGACGTCGAGGGCTGGATGGTGCCTGCTGCTGCAGGGTGGTCACTCCTTGACCACAAGGGAGATTCTTCGGGCTTCCACGTTGAGATGGAGGGCGAAGGGTCCAGAATATCGTTTCAAATGTTTCTTCCAGGAAATCTGATGTGCATTGGCACTGCTCCCACTCTTATTCCAATCTGGGGGGCGTGATTACCTGCTAGGTCCCCTCCTATGGGTGGGACCCAGGAAGTGGGTGGATACACCCCCTTCCTGTGATCCAGGCCGCCCTGGCACGAGGGCTGGAGTGCCCCAGAACCGGTTTGGCCGGATTATGCAAGGGGCAGCCTTGTGCGCCCCAGGCAGTGTCTGGTTTCTTTCAAACCTCCCTGCTACAATACACTATCTCCTGTCTGGAGGGCGGTGACACCCTCCTGTGACAGGAAACCCTTTGTCCAGGACCCCCTTGACTGGGTTTCGGTCAGCTCCAGGGGTCCAGACATTTGTCTGTGGCAGAGGCATCCATTTTGTGGATCTTAAGGCCTTTGGAGAAATCAACCGCATTAAAGTGAAGTAACATGTCTTACCCCTCTAGAGGGGTGGAATGCCATCCCCGTCGCCAGAACTGGCGAGGGGATGGTATTCCAAAGCGTATGACACCTTACACGACATGTTTTGATAAAGCCAAACCAGAGTTGCTAAATAACCGCGAGGATTATAAGGCACTTAATAGTATATGATATGGCATTATCCTGAAACAGCTTAGGGATTTGTTCCCGACGGCTGCAGACAGGCTCAGCTCATGCTAGAGCTCCATCTCACATAAAAACCATGCACCCAGCCTCCAGGATTGGTGAGGCCTGTCTATAGGAGTGGCTCACAGGTTTACATGTGTCCAGATATAGGTTTAGACATAGGTATACTATATCTAAGCAAGGGGTGTGTACACCACCTTACCCCAGCTGAGTGATCAGCCAGTTGTGTCAATTTAAGAACCAGCCAGGGGTGGCAAAAGATATGCTGCAGCCCCTGGTAGGCCTTAGTGGCTCCTGTGCCCTGTGCACCTATAGTGCATTCTACAGGGGCTGACAAGGAGTCCATTTCCAATTGGTATGTACCTAGGGTACATGGAATCCATTTTACAGAGAGAGCAGATGGCCTGGGGCCCTGATTAGCAGGGAACCAGGTCAACTAAGTCAAAAAACCAGCTAAACACAGGCAAAAAATCTGGGGTAACCATAGTCAGGTAGCCACCTTCCTACATAACCCCCCCCCAAACGAAAGGAGATAAGGCTATCCTTGGCCAGGTAAGCCTATATTGCCTGAGTGGCCATATAAGGAAGTACCTGCACTAGCATGGGTACCCCCTGTCTCATGGTCCACTAAGCAGTCCCTCACCCTTTGGGTATTAGAGGGTCTCCACCATAGGGAATCACTACCTTGGGTGTGTTTATGCAAAGTTAAAGGCTGGTTTGGATATGGAGTATTGAAGCGAGGCTCTACTAATTTAGGGCTTAGCTTCCTCCAATTATCTTCCACCATGTGTGCCTTTCTCTCTTTAACTGAGTTGCACTGTGCTCTCAGGGTCAACCTCTGGCTACCTAAAGCTGGAGGCTGGGTCCCTCTGTTTGGCTTGCTGGAGGGACAGTTCAGGTTTGGGCCCCTTGGGTCCCAGGTTTGGCTGTGCCCAACAGAATCCATCTGTGGGAGGTCCCTAACTGTTTTTAAGGGGGCTCCCTCAGGAGAATTTAAAGTTTTCACCTTACTAGGGCTACTAGTTTTGGTGCACCTAATCTTTTGATGGGGGTGCTTTATTTGACAGGGGGCCCTCTGGGTCTCACTGTCCTTCTTGTCCTCTGCAGCCCTGGGCTGGCTAAGGCAAGGGAGAGAGGGGCAGGTTACCTGCTCTAGACTGGGTCCCACCTGAGAAGGGTCCACCGCCATCAGAGGCTCTGTCAGGCCAGGCCTAACAACCTCTGGGGCAGTTCCTTCATCAGGGGTAAGATCAGTTCCCTGAGGAGGCTGATCCTGTCCTAAAGTCTGGTGAGGGGGAGATTTCTCATCCTCCTCCATGCTCTCAGTTTGTGTGGAGTTATCCATCATTTCAGGTTTCACAACACACATATCAGTTTGAGTTTGGGCTGTGGCCATCACAGCCCCACCAACCTTTTCAGGAGGAGACTCAGTTTGGGTTTCTGCTGTTATCATAACAGCTTTGCTATTCTGTTCAGGAAGAGCTTTTGCTAAAGATGGGGCAGAGAGTTTCTCAGCCCTACCAACCTTTTCAGGAAGGACATCTTGAATTGGGGCTGTAGCCATTACAGCCCCACTAACCTTTCCATTGGAATTCACCATTCTAGAATGGGTTTCCTGTTCAACCTCAGCCCAGGCTGAGATCTCCAAATCATTACCAAGTAGGCAGTCTACAGGCAAGTTTGGTGACACTGCCACTCTCTTTGGGCCAATGACACCTCCCCAGCTGAGACTTACTACTGCCATGGGATGATTTGTTTGGATGCCATCAATGTTTATTACCTGGTATGTGGCACCAGGTAAAAGTTGCTTAGAGGGGACTATGCCATCAGCCACCATGGTGATGCTAGCCCCTGTGTCTCTAAAAGCTTCAACTCTTAAACCATTGATGATGGGTTCTTGTCTATACTTGCTCAAAGTATTTGGGCAAGCAGAGAAGTTGGCAAACCCCATGCCAGCCTCATAAACAAGATCATTGGGTGATGGGGACCTGGATAGGCCAGGGTCCACCTGATTTCCAAAAGTAAACCCACCCAGATTCCTGGGTGTGCTTCCACTTCCTGGGGGATTACTGCTGACAGTAACAGGAGGTGTTGGAGCTGGTTTTGGAGGTATATTTTCTTTATTGTTATTCTTGGGACAACAGTTGTCTGTTTTGTAATGCCCCACCTGTTTACAGGCATAACAATAAGGCTTTTTCTCAGTTGAAGAAGTGTCTTGGGACCCACCCCCATCCTTGGAGTTTTGGGGCCCTGGGGAAGTCTTTTCTTTATTTTTATCCCCACCCTTATCTTGAGGCTTGGTAGACTCCTTCTTCTGGTTACTGTCCTGATTCTTAGGCCTTATCCTGGTTCTGACCCATTTGTCTGCCTTCTTTCCCAATTCTTGGGGAGAGGTCAGATCAGAGTCTACCAGGTGCTGGTGTAAGAGCTGGTTCTGACAATTACTTAGGATCTGCTCCCTCATAATCAAATTATACAATCCTGTAAAGTCATGTACTTTGCTGCCATGTAGCCAACCCTCCAGAGCCTTAGTAGCACAATCTACAAAATCAGTCCAATCCTGAGTCTGTGTCTTCTGGGTATCTCTGAACTTCAACCTGTACTGTTCAGTGGTTAAGCCAAACCCATCTATCAGAACACTCTTCAGGACTTTGTAATTGTTTGCATCCTCATGTCTAACAGTGAGGAGCTTGTCTCTCCCTTTCTCTGAAAAGGAGTACCATAAGATTGCTGCCCACTGTTCCTCAGGAACCTGCTGTACCATGCAGGCTCTCTCAAGAGCAGTCATCCATTTGTGGATGTCATCCCCTTCTTTGAAGGGGGGCACAATCTTTGTCAGGTTTCTACTATCATAGGACCTGGGTTTGTCTTTAGGAATATTGCTGCCACCAGTGGCATCTAAGCCACACAATTTTTTTTCTCTTGCCAAGGCAAGTGTAGGAAGGTGGCTACCTGACTATGGTTACCCCAGATTTTTTTGCCTGTGTTTAGCTGGTTTTTTGACTTAGTTGACCTGGTTCCCTGCTAATCAGGGCCCCAGGCCATCTGCTCTCTCTGTAAAATGGATTCCATGTACCCTAGGTACATACCAATTGGAAATGGACTCCTTGTCAGCCCCTGTAGAATGCACTATAGGTGCACAGGGCACAGGAGCCACTAAGGCCTACCAGGGGCTGCAGCATATCTTTTGCCACCCCTGGCTGGTTCTTAAATTGACACAACTGGCTGATCACTCAGCTGGGGTAAGGTGGTGTACACACCCCTTGCTTAGATATAGTATACCTATGTCTAACCCTATATCTGGACACATGTAAACCTGTGAGCCACTCCTATAGAAAGGCCTCATCAATCCTGGAGGCTGAGTGCGTGGTTTTATGTGAGATGGAGCTCTAGCATGAGCTGAGCCTGTCTGCAGCCGTCGGGAACAAATCCCTAAGCTGTTTCAGGATAATGCCATACCATATACTATTAAGTGCCTTATAATCCTCGCGGTTATTTAGCAACTTTGGTTTGGCTTTATCAAAACATGTCGTGTAAGGTGTCATACGCTTTGGAATACCATCCCCTCGCCAGTTCTGGCGACGGGGATGGCATTCCACCCCTCTAGAGGGGTAAGACATGTTACTTTGCTTTAATGCGGTTGATTTCTCCAAAGACCTTAAGATCCACAAAATGGATGCCTCTGCCACAGACAAATGTCTGGACCCCTGGAGCTGACCGAAACCCAGTCAAGGGGGTCCTGGACAAAGGGTTTCCTGTCACAGGAGGGTGTCACCGCCCTCCAGACAGGAGATAGTGTATTGTAGCAGGGAGGTTTGAAAGAAACCAGACACTGCCTGGGGCGCACAAGGCTGCCCCTTGCATAATCCGGCCAAACCGGTTCTGGGGCACTCCAGCCCTCGTGCCAGGGCGGCCTGGATCAAAGGAAGGGGGTGTATCCACCCACTTCCTGGGTCCCACCCATAGGAGGGGACCTAGCAGGTAATCACGCCCACCAGATTCGAATAAGAGTGGGAGCAGTGCCAATGCACATCAGATTTCCTGGAAGAAACATTTGAAACGATATTCTGGACCCTTCGCCCTCCATCTCAACGTGGAAGCCCGAAGAACCTCCCTTGTGGTCAAGGAGTGACCACCCTGCAGCAGCAGGCACCATCCAGCCCTCGACGTCTACTTAGTTGCAGTTCCCGCCGGAACTCGAGCGACTGAGATCGACGAGATCAAGCCTGCCCAGCTTCTAACAGCCCGATCCACAGTCCATGCAAAGCTGAGACCCGTGGAGGCGACCGGAAGCGTGGGGCACGCCATCTTGAAGTGACCACGAGACGCTGACCGTGCAGCCCACGAGTGACCCTCGAAGCTGTACACCGGGGTTTGAGAAGCCCCCACCCTGAGCTACTCCTGAGCCGAAGTTCAGCCCTCCACACTCGACGAGTGCTGCGTGGGGCCCTTTGGCACGATTTGGCTCAACGCGTTGGCCCGGTCACTTGCCAGCTGGCTTGTGGTCCCTGTGCCGACGAACTACCGAAGAAGACTCGTGAATCTGGTTGCTCCAGATCCACACCAGCTCCCCTGAAAAGGAGCCCTGACTCTGACCTTCCTGGTCCGAGTGAGAAGCAATCTTCCGATCCTGCGTGGATTGCTCTTACCAAGGCTTGTTTGCTCCAAACCTGAAGCCGACTGCACCGACGGTGAGAGCCTGCGTGGGACAGATCGTGACCTGCTCCTGGACGTCGCAGATGCCCCAGAGCCCACGTGACAGCGGAGAGAAGCTCCTCGACGACCACCTGATTGCGCCCGACATTGCCTGGTTCCGTCCTGGTTCCACCCTGGTCACTGCTGAGTGACCCAGACTCTGTCCCCTCTGCTTTCAGGTACTCTACAACTTGAGTCCACCCTTGGACTCCACCGGACACTTCGTCTTCACCCTGCCTGCAGCCCTTTCAGCTTCAAGCACCAAGAGCCTGCGTGTCAAAACCCGACGCCACTTCGACCCTGTGCACCCACTTCCTGTGGGTGAGGTAACTTTGCTCCGCCGGTGTTCCCACACTGGTGCACACCTCTAGGGTCTGTGTGTTAAGTTTTGTCCCTCTAGGTTCAGCGGAAGTGTCCTTAAACTTTAACTATTTGACTTTTACGCACCATTGGTTAACATTGGTGCATGCGTGCGCTTTCCGCACATCTCCCGAATCCCGAGGGCCATTCCCGACTTCAGCATTGCTTGTCCTGACTGCTCCCAGCGATTCCCTAGGCCCTAGGCCTAACCACTGTTCGAGTGGCCTCTCTTATACCACTTGTTTAGTATATGGTTTGAGTGGCCCCCCGCCCTCATCCATAATTGTGCAACTTGTATGTTTAAACAGTGCTTTTGATTTAACGCTTGTGCCCCTTTATTCATAAAGAATACTGGGGATTGTTTTTAGTAATAAACACATATATTTTTATAATATATACTTGTGTGGTGTCCTTTCATTTGGTATTACAGGATTGTATGTGGTAAAACAGCT
The DNA here is from genome assembly GCF_964261635.1 of Lissotriton helveticus. Taxonomy (NCBI): domain Eukaryota; kingdom Metazoa; phylum Chordata; class Amphibia; order Caudata; family Salamandridae; genus Lissotriton; species Lissotriton helveticus. Next base: position 56,280 of record NW_027611976.1, read on the forward strand.
CGCTTAACACGACCTCTTAAGTTAAGCCTTTAGGCTGCTTAGTCCATGCTACCCCTAGGATAGCTTGTCTAATAAGGTTGACTTACAACCAGACACCATAAGGGGATTGTTTGGTCAGGTAGTAGGTGGTTCCAGAATTGGAAACATCCCCTACCAGGCCAACTTCTCACATTGGTGAGCAGCGGTGCGGATTTGAGCTTGCTGTTGTTTTACCATTGCAATCTTTATATCAAATTGAAAGATCACATCAAGTACCTCTAGGTACATATAAAATCAAAAGCTTAGCATATTAAGTTCTACTGAACTTAGTAGTTGTAGGTTGAAGGGAGTAGCACACCCCTGACTACAACTCACTAGCAAGGTCCAGTAGGAAAACACTTAGTGTAGGTAAGTGCACCACTTACACCTCACTAGTAACCATGTCTGACACAGGAAAGGCCTCAGGGTCTAGTCCTGTGACAGTTGACCCTACCCAGGCAACTTTTGGATATGACAAACTAACCCGCAGAGACTTGATTGCCTTGTGCAAAGCAAGAGGGTTAAAAAGGGGCAGAAGCCCCACCTGCCTAACCCTGGTAGAAATCCTAGAACAGGATGACTTAGAGAAGGCTAAAGCAGCTTCCCTAGACACAGGAAATGGAGAGAACCCCCCTGTAGTTGATCCCCCTGAAGAGGAGGATGATGATGACTTGGATGAGGACTCAGATGTTGGGGACTTAGAAGTACAGGATCAGGGTAGCCAGGTTCCAGTTGGTAGGCTTAGCCAGGCCAACTTGGACCTACTGGGGAATGGAGAGGGCCAGCACCTCCCCAGAACCCAACATATGATTCTCCCAGGCAACAGAAGAGTGAGATCTCCCTCAGGGGACTCTCATCTTTCTAGTGCCTCCAGAGAATCAGAGAGAGGCATGAGTGCTTCTCAAAAAGCTGAGCATAGGGCTAGAATGAGGGCTGTCAGACTCCAGATAGAGAGAGAGGAGGTAGCCCTGAGTCAAGCTAAGCTTACCTTAGCTCAAGCTAAACTTGCCTTGGCAAGAGAGCAGAAATTGTGTGGCTTAGATGCCACTGGTGGCAGCAATATTCCTAAAGAGAAACCCAGGTCCTATGATAGTAGAAACCTGACAAAGATTGTGCCCCCCTTCAAAGAAGGGGATGACATCCACAAATGGATGACTGCTCTTGAGAGAGCCTGCATGGTACAGCAGGTTCCTGAGGAACAGTGGGCAGCAATCTTATGGTACTCCTTTTCAGAGAAAGGGAGAGACAAGCTCCTCACTGTTAGACATGAGGATGCAAACAAATACAAAGTCCTGAAGAGTGTTCTAATAGATGGGTTTGGCTTAACCACTGAACAGTACAGGTTGAAGTTCAGAGATACCCAGAAGACACAGACTCAGGACTGGACTGATTTTGTAGATTGTGCTACTAAGGCTCTGGAGGGTTGGCTACATGGCAGCAAAGTACATGACTTTACAGGATTGTATAATTTGATTATGAGGGAGCAGATCCTAAGTAATTGTCAGAACCAGCTCTTACACCAGCACCTGGTAGACTCTGATCTGACCTCTCCCCAAGAATTGGGAAAGAAGGCAGACAAATGGGTCAGAACCAGGATTAGGCCTAAGAATCAGGACAGTAACCAGAAGAAGGAGTCTACCAAGCCTCAAGATAAGGGTGGGGATAAAAGTAAAGAAAAGACTTCCCCAGGGCCCCAAAACTCCAAGGATGGGGGTGGGTCCCAAGACACTTCTTCAACTGAGAAAAAACCCTATTGTTATCCCTGTAAACAGGTGGGGCATTACAAAACAGACAGCTGTTGTCCCAAGAATAACAATAAAGAAAATATACCTCCAAAGCCAGCTTCAACACCTCCTGTTACTGTCAGCAGTAATCCCCCAGGAAGTGGAAGCACACCCAGGAATCTGGGTGGGTTTACTTTTGGAAATCAGGTGGACCCTGGCCTATCCAGGTCCCCATCACCCAATGATCTTGTTTATGAGGTTGGCATGGGGTTTGCCAACTTCTCTGCTTGCCCAAATACTTTGAGCAAGTATAGACAAGAACCCATCATCAATGGTTTGAAAGTTGAGGCTTTTAGAGACACAGGGGCTAGCATCACCATGGTGGCTGATGGCATAGTCCCCTCTAAGCAACTTTTACCTGGTGCCACATACCAGGTTACAAACATTGATGGAATCCAAACAAATCATCCCATGGCAGTAGTAAGTCTCAGCTGGGGAGGTGTCATTGGCCCAAAGAGAGTGGCAGTGTCACCAAACTTGCCTGTAGACTGCGTAGGAGAGTAGGGTCTGCTATCCTATGGTCACCCCAAATTTTTGCTTTTTGCTTCACTGGTTTTCAACTACTGAGGCTGTGGGCCTGCTGATCAGACCCCCAGCCTGCTGTTCTCTCACTAAATTAATGACACATGTGCTATAGGCACATACCAATTGGAAATGGACTCCTTGTCAGCCCCTGTAGAATGCACTATAGGTGCACAGGGCACAGGAGCCACTAAGGCCTACCAGGGGCTGCAGCATATCTTTTGCCACCCCTGGCTGGTTCTTAAATTGACACAACTGGCTGATCACTCAGCTGGGGTAAGGTGGTGTACACACCCCTTGCTTAGATATAGTATACCTATGTCTAAACCTATATCTGGACACAGGTAAACCTGTGAGCCACTCCTATAGACAGGCCTCACCAATCCTGGAGGCTGGGTGCTTGGTTTTTATGTGAGATGGAGCTCTAGCATGAGCTGAGCCTGTCTGCAGCCGTCGGGAACAAATCCCTAAGCTGTTTCAGGATAATGCCATACCATATACTATTAAGTGCCTTATAATCCTCGCGGTTATTTAGCAACTCTGGTTTGGCTTTATCAAAACATGTCGTGTAAGGTGTCATACGCTTTGGAATACCATCCCCTCGCCAGTTCTGGCGACGGGGATGGCATTCCACCCCTCTAGAGGGGTAAGACATGTTACTTTACTTTAATGCGGTTGATTTCTCCAAAGACCTTAAGATCCCCAAAATGGATGCCTCTGCCACAGACAAATGTCTGGACCCCTGGAGCTGACCGAAACCCAGTCAAGGGGGTCCTGGACAAAGGGTTTCCTGTCACAGGAGGGTGTCACCGCCCTCCAGACAGGAGATAGTGTATTGTAGCAGGGAGGTTTGAAAGAAACCAGACACTGCCTGGGGCGCACAAGGCTGCCCCTTGCATAATCCGGCCAAACCGGTTCTGGGGCACTCCAGCCCTCGTGCCAGGGCGGCCTGGATCAAAGGAAGGGGGTGTATCCACCCACTTCCTGGGTCCCACCCATAGGAGGGGACCTAGCAGGTAATCACGCCCACCAGATTCGAATAAGAGTGGGAGCAGTGCCAATGCACATCAGATTTCCTGGAAGAAACATTTGAAACGATATTCTGGACCCTTCGCCCTCCATCTCAACGTGGAAGCCCGAAGAATCTCCCTTGTGGTCAAGGAGTGACCACCCTGCAGCAGCAGGCACCATCCAGCCCTCGACGTCTACTTAGTTGCAGTTCCCGCCGGAACTCGAGCGACTGAGATCGACGAGATCAAGCCTGCCCAGCTTCTAACAGCCCGATCCACAGTCCCTGCAAAGCTGAGACCCGTGGAGGCGACCGGAAGCGTGGGGCACGCCATCTTGAAGTGACCACGAGACGCTGACCGTGCAGCCCACGAGTGACCCTCGAAGCTGTACACCGGGGTTTGAGAAGCCCCCACCCTGAGCTACTCCTGAGCCGAAGTTCAGCCCTCCACACTCGACGAGTGCTGCGTGGGGCCCTTTGGCACGATTTGGCTCAACGCATTGGCCCGGTCACTTGCCAGCTGGCTTGTGGTCCCTGTGCCGACGAACTACAAAAGAAGACTCGTGATTCTGGTTGCTCCAGATCCACACCAGCTCCCCTGAAAGGGAGCCCCGACTCTGACCTTCCTGGTCCGAGTGAGACGCCATCTTCCAATCCCGCGTGGATTGCTCTGACCAAGGCTTGTTTGCTCCAAACCGGAAGCCGACTGCACCGACGGTGAGAGCCTGCGTGGGACAGATCGTGACCTGCTCCTGGACGTCGCAGATGCCCCAGAGCCCACGTGACAGCGAAGAGAAGCGCCTCGACGACCACCTGATTGCGCCCGACATTGCCTGGTTCCGTCCTGGTTCCACCCTGGTCACTGCTGAGTGACCCAGACTCTGTCCCCTCTGCTTTCAGGTACTCTACAACTTGAGTCCACCCTTGGACTCCACCGGACACTTCGTCTTCACCCTGCCTGCAGCCCTTTCAGCTTCAAGCACCAAGAGCCTGCGTGTCAAAACCCGACGCCACTTCGACCCTGTGCACCCACTTCCTGTGGGTGAGGTAACTTTGCTCCGCCGGTGTTCCCACACTGGTGCACACCTCTAGGGTCTGTGTGTTAAGTTTTGTTCCTCTAGGTTCAGCGGAAGTGTCCTTAAACTTTAACTATTTGACTTTTACGCACCATTGGTTAACATTGGTGCATGCGTGCGCTTTCCGCACATCTCCCGAATCCCGAGGGCCTTTCCCGACTTCAGCATTGCTTGTCCTGACTGCTCCCAGCGATTCCCTAGGCCCTAGGCCTAACCACTGTTCGAGTGGCCTCTCTTATACCACTTGTTTAGTATATGGTTTGAGTGGCCCCCTGCCCTCATCCATAATTGTGCAACTTTGTATGTTTAAACAGTGCTTTTGATTTAACGCTTGTGCCCCTTTATTCATAAAGAATACTGGGGATTGTTTTTAGTAATAAACACATATATTTTTATAATATATACTTGTGTGGTGTCCTTTCATTTGGTATTACAGGATTGTATGTGGTAAAACAGCTCGCTTAACACGACCTCTTAAGTTAAGCCTTTAGGCTGCTTAGTCCATGCTACCCCTAGGATAGCTTGTCTAATAAGGTTGACTTACAACCAGACACCATAAGGGGATTGTTTGGTCAGGTAGTAGGTGGTTCCAGAATTGGAAACATCCCCTACCAGGCCAACTTCTCACATTGGTGAGCAGCGGTGCGGATTTGAGCTTGCTGTTGTTTTACCATTGCAATCTTTATATCAAATTGAAAGATCACATCAAGTACCTCTAGGTACATATAAAATCAAAAGCTTAGCATATTAAGTTCTACTGAACTTAGTAGTTGTAGGTTGAAGGGAGTAGCACACCCCTGACTACAACTCACTAGCAAGGTCCAGTAGGAAAACACTTAGTGTAGGTAAGTGCACCACTTACACCTCACTAGTAACCATGTCCGACACAGGAAAGGCCTCAGGGTCTAGTCCTGTGACAGTTGACCCTACCCAGGCAACTTCTGGATATGACAAACTAACCCGCAGAGACTTGATTGTCTTGTGCAAAGCAAGAGGGTTAAAAAGGGGCAGAAGCCCCACCTGCCTAATCCTGATAGGACTCCTAGAACAGGATGACTTAGAGAGGGCAAAAGCAGCTTCCCTAGATACAGGAACTGGAGGGAACCCCCCTGCAGTTGATCCCCCTGAAGAGGAGGATGATGATGACTTGGATGAGGACTCAGAAGTTGAGGACTTAGAAGTACAGGATCAGGGTAGCCAGGTTCCAGTTGGTAGGCTTAGCCAGGCCAACTTGGACCTACTGGGAAATGGAGAGGGCCAGCACCTCCCCAGATCCCAACAAATGATTCTCCCAGGCAACAGAAGAGTGAGATCTCCCTCAGGAGACTCTCATCTTTCTAGTGCCTCCAGGGAATCACAGAGAGGCATGAATGCTTCTCAAAAGTTAGAGCATAGGGCCAGAATGAGGGCTGTCAAACTCCAGATAGAGAGGGAGGAGGTAGCCTTGGCTCAAGCTAGACTTGCCTTGGCAAGAGAGCAGAAATTAAGTGGCTTAGATGTCACTGGTGGCAGCAATTTTCCAAGAGAAAAAGACAGGGCCTATGACAATAGAAACCTGACCAAGATTGTGCCCCCCTTTAAAGAAGGGGATGACATCCACAAATGGATGACTGCTCTTGAGAGAGCCTGCATGGTACAGCAGGTTCCTGAGAACCAGTGGGCTGCAATTTTGTGGTACTCCTTTTCTGAGAAAGGGAGAGACAGGCTCCTCACAGTTAGACCTGAGGATGCCAAAAACTACTCTGTTTTGAAGAGTGCTCTCATTGAAGGGTATGGCCTAACCACTGAGCAATACAGGTTGTTGTTCAGAGACACCCAGAAAGCACAGACTCAAGACTGGACTGATTTTGTGGAGTGTGCCACTAAGGCTTTGGAGGGTTGGTTACAGGGAAGTAAAGTTTCAGACTATACAGGATTGTACAATCTTATGATGAGAGAACAGATCCTTAATAACTGTACAAACCAGCTGTTGCATCAATACCTTATTGACTCTGATCTGACCTCTCCCCAAGAATTGGGAAAGAAGGCAGACAAATGGGTCAGAACAAGGATTAAGCAGAAACCCCAGAACCAAGGTGGTGACCAGAAGAAAACAGACCAGAAGGGTGGTAATCAGAATCAGAAAGATAAAGAAAAAGACCAGAAGTCTTCAGGCCCCCAAACTAATAGTAAGGAGGGTGGTTCCCAAAATGGTAACAAGAAGAAGAAGAACAAAGGTCCAAAGACACCTTGGTGTAATACCTGCAAATCAGTTTCACACTGGGGCAGTGAGTGCACCAAGGCAAATCCAGTTCCCACCACTACAGCTCCTAAAGCAACTGCAACCCCAAGTACAGTAAGCAGTGGTGGAACACAGTCCAAGGGTGTAGCTGGGTTGACCCTGGGTATTGAAGTAGGATCTGGCCTAGTCAGAGTCCCTACACAGGCAGTTCTCCTGTATGATGTGGACATTGAGTTGCCCACTGCAGTAAGCCCCACTAACCTGGGCAAATACAGGCAGACTCCCTTAATAAATGAGAAACTGGCTCAAGCTTACAGGGACACATGTGCTAGTGTCACCATGGTGACCCCTGGCTTTGTGGACCCTGGACAGATTGTACTAGGAGAGAGCTACCTAGTAACCAATGCAAGCAACTCCACTACCTCCCATAGTGTGGCAGTTGTGAACTTCTCCTGGGGAGGGGTTGATGGCCTAAAGAAAGTTGTGGTGAGTGCAGACCTACCAGTAGACTGTCTGTTAGGCAATGACCTTGAAAGCTCAGCATGGTCAGAAGTGGAGTACAGGACTCATGCAGAAATGCTAGGGATTTCAGAGCATGTCCTTGCCATGACAAGGGCTCAGGCTAAGAAGTGCCTTCCTGAACCAGTGGTGGATCTTGAGACAATAGACCAGCCACAACCCAAGAGAAGGAGCAAGAGAGGAAAGGCCTCGCCTTCCACCTTGCCCCAGGTTGAGGATCAGGTTTCAGAGGAAACTGATTCTGCAGTCCAAGAGGAGACTGTCTCTGAGGAGCTTGAACCTGACCAGGTTGAGTTTCTGGGGACAGGGGGACCCTCAAGGGCAGACCTGAGGCAGGCTCAATTAGATTGCCCTTCCCTTGAACCCCTCAGACAGCAGGCTGCTGCTGAGGCTGCTGGGGATGCCCAAGGTACCCATACTGTGTATTGGGATGAGGGACTCCTTTACTCAGAGGCTAGAGCCCCCAAGCCTGGCATGACCAGGAGGTTGGTGATACCTCTGCAGTTTAGGGGATTCCTCCTTACCTTGGCCCATGATATTCCCCTTGCAGGACACTTAGGCCAGAACAAGACGTGGGACAGGCTTGTTCCACACTTTCACTGGCCTCACATGTCAGAGGATGTCAAGGAGTTTTGTCGCTCCTGTGTCACTTGCCAAGCCAGTGGTAAGTCAGGTGGCACAACAAAGGCCCCCCTAATACCACTACCTGTGGTGGGGGTCCCCTTTGAGAGAGTTGGAATTGATATTGTGGGTCCAATGGACCCCCAAACAGCATCTGGGAACAGATTCATACTGGTGGTAGTGGATCATGCCACCAGGTACCCAGAGGCTATTCCCCTAAGGACCACCACAGCACCTGTGGTGGCAAAAGCCCTCATTGCAGTTTTCTCAAGAGTGGGCTTCCCTAAGGAGGTACTATCAGATAGGGGGACAAATTTTATGTCCAGCTATCTAAAAGCAATGTGGAAGGAATGTGGAGTAAACTACAAGTTTACCACCCCATATCATCCACAATGCAATGGGCTTGTGGAGAGATTTAACAAGACCCTTAAAGGCATGATAAAAGGATTACCAGAGAAGCTCAGGCGGAAATGGGACATTCTTTTACCCTGCCTGCTCTTTGCTTACAGAGAGGTCCCACAGAAGGGGGTTGGCTACAGCCCTTTTGAACTTTTGTTTGGCCACCCTGTGAGAGGTCCATTGTGTTTGGTGAAGGAAGGATGGGAGTTACCTCTCAAAAAGCCCAAACTAGACATAGTGGACTATGTACTTGGTCTCCGCTCCAGGATGGCTGAGTACATGGAAAGAGCATCCAAAAACCTGGAGGCCAGCCAAGAATTGCAGAAAGCTTGGCATGACCAAAAGGCTGTACTGGTAGAGTTCCAACCAGGACAGAAGGTATGGGTACTGGAGCCAGTGGCTCCAGCAGCACTCCAAGACAAATGGAGTGGACCCTATCCTATTATTGAGAAGAAAGGGGAAGTCACCTACTTGGTAGACTTTGGAACACCCAGGAGCCCTCACAGGGTAATCCATGTGAATCGCTTGAAGGCATTTGTAGACAGGGAGGACATGAGCTTGCTCATGGCCACAGATGGGGAACAGGAGGAAGAGAGTGACCCTCTCCCAGACCTGCTTTCCCAGAACCCTGATGATGGTTCAGTTGATGGAGTAGCCTTGGCAGGCAGCCTCACTGACCAGCAACAGAGGGACTGCAGACAAGTTTTGCAGGCTCACAGGCAAATGTTTTCACTCACACCCAGCCAAACTGACTGGTGTACCCATGTTGTGGACACTGGTGACAGTCTGCCTGTCAAGAATAAGATCTACAGGCAACCTGATCATGTCAGGGATTGCATCAAGGCTGAGGTGCAAAAGATGTTGGAGCTTGGAGTGATTGAGCCATCAGAGAGCCCATGGGCCAGCCCAGTAGTCCTGGTGCCAAAACCTCATACCCAAGATGGTAAGAGAGAAATGAGGTTTTGCGTGGATTACAGGGGTCTCAATGCTGTCACTAGGACAGATGCTCACCCCATTCCAAGAGCAGATGAGCTCATTGACAGATTGGCTTCTGCCAAGTTTCTGAGCACATTTGATCTGACAGCTGGCTACTGGCAAATCAGACTAGCTGAGGAGTCAAAAGCCAAAACAGCATTCTCTACCCCTAGTGGACATTATCAGTTTGTGGTAATGCCCTTTGGTTTGAAGAATGCACCTGCCACTTTTCAAAGGTTGGTGAACCAAGTCCTTACTGGGTTGGATGACTTTTGTGCAGCTTATCTGGATGATATTGCTGTCTTTAGCTCCACCTGGGAGGATCACCTGATCCACCTGAAGAAAGTTTTGGAGGCCCTGCAAAAGGCAGGCCTAACTATCAAGGCCACAAAGTGCCAGATAGGGCAGAGTAAGGTTGTATACCTGGGCCACCTAGTAGGTGGAGGCCAGGTTCAGCCACTGGAAAGCAAAATCCAGGCCATACAGGACTGGGCTCCTCCAGTTACCCAGACACAAGTCAGAGCCTTCTTGGGCCTGACTGGGTATTACAGAAAGTTTGTGAAAAACTATGGGTCTATAGTGACACCATTAAATGACTTGACATCCAAGAAGATGCCAAAAAAGGTTCAGTGGACAGTTAGCTGTCAGAAGGCATTTGAAGACCTGAAGAAGGCCATGTGCTCTGCACCTATCCTAAAGAGTCCTGACTACTCCAAACAGTTCATTGTTCAGACAGATGCTTCTGAGTTGGGGGTGGGAGCTGTACTCTCACAACTTAATCAAGATGGTCAAGACCAGCCAATTGCTTTCATTAGCAGGAGGCTAACCCCAAGAGAAAAACGTTGGTCAGCCATTGAGAGGGAGGCCTTTGCTGTGGTTTGGGCATTAAAGAAGTTGAGGTCCTACTTGTTTGGAACTCACTTCCTAGTGCAAACAGACCATAAGCCCCTCTTATGGCTTAATCAGATGAAGGGTGAAAATCCCAAACTGCTCAGGTGGTCCATTTCCCTACAGGGGATGGACTTTACAGTGGAGCACCGCCCAGGGACTGACCATGGTAATGCAGATGGTCTCTCCAGGTACTTCCACTTAGAACATGAAGACTTATCTGGTCAAGGTTAGTTTAATGTCCCTGCGTTTGGGGGGGGGTTGTGTAGGAGAGTAGGGTCTGCTATCCTATGGTCACCCCAAATTTTTGCTTTTTGCTTCACTGGTTTTCAACTACTGAGGCTGTGGGCCTGCTGATCAGACCCCCAGCCTGCTGTTCTCTCACTAAATTAATGACACATGTGCTATAGGCACATACCAATTGGAAATGGACTCCTTGTCAGCCCCTGTAGAATGCACTATAGGTGCACAGGGCACAGGAGCCACTAAGGCCTACCAGGGGCTGCAGCATATCTTTTGCCACCCCTGGCTGGTTCTTAAATTGACACAACTGGCTGATCACTCAGCTGGGGTAAGGTGGTGTACACACCCCTTGCTTAGATATAGTATACCTATGTCTAAACCTATATCTGGACACAGGTAAACCTGTGAGCCACTCCTATAGACAGGCCTCACCAATCCTGGAGGCTGGGTGCTTGGTTTTTATGTGAGATGGAGCTCTAGCATGAGCTGAGCCTGTCTGCAGCCGTCGGGAACAAATCCCTAAGCTGTTTCAGGATAATGCCATACCATATACTATTAAGTGCCTTATAATCCTCGCGGTTATTTAGCAACTCTGGTTTGGCTTTATCAAAACATGTCGTGTAAGGTGTCATACGCTTTGGAATACCATCCCCTCGCCAGTTCTGGCGACGGGGATGGCATTCCACCCCTCTAGAGGGGTAAGACATGTTACTTTACTTTAATGCGGTTGATTTCTCCAAAGACCTTAAGATCCCCAAAATGGATGCCTCTGCCACAGACAAATGTCTGGACCCCTGGAGCTGACCGAAACCCAGTCAAGGGGGTCCTGGACAAAGGGTTTCCTGTCACAGGAGGGTGTCACCGCCCTCCAGACAGGAGATAGTGTATTGTAGCAGGGAGGTTTGAAAGAAACCAGACACTGCCTGGGGCGCACAAGGCTGCCCCTTGCATAATCCGGCCAAACCGGTTCTGGGGCACTCCAGCCCTCGTGCCAGGGCGGCCTGGATCAAAGGAAGGGGGTGTATCCACCCACTTCCTGGGTCCCACCCATAGGAGGGGACCTAGCAGGTAATCACGCCCACCAGATTCGAATAAGAGTGGGAGCAGTGCCAATGCACATCAGATTTCCTGGAAGAAACATTTGAAACGATATTCTGGACCCTTCGCCCTCCATCTCAACGTGGAAGCCCGAAGAATCTCCCTTGTGGTCAAGGAGTGACCACCCTGCAGCAGCAGGCACCATCCAGCCCTCGACGTCTACTTAGTTGCAGTTCCCGCCGGAACTCGAGCGACTGAGATCGACGAGATCAAGCCTGCCCAGCTTCTAACAGCCCGATCCACAGTCCCTGCAAAGCTGAGACCCGTGGAGGCGACCGGAAGCGTGGGGCACGCCATCTTGAAGTGACCACGAGACGCTGACCGTGCAGCCCACGAGTGACCCTCGAAGCTGTACACCGGGGTTTGAGAAGCCCCCACCCTGAGCTACTCCTGAGCCGAAGTTCAGCCCTCCACACTCGACGAGTGCTGCGTGGGGCCCTTTGGCACGATTTGGCTCAACGCGTTGGCCCGGTCACTTGCCAGCTGGCTTGTGGTCCCTGTGCCGACGAACTACAAAAGAAGACTCGTGATTCTGGTTGCTCCAGATCCACACCAGCTCCCCTGAAAGGGAGCCCCGACTCTGACCTTCCTGGTCCGAGTGAGACGCCATCTTCCAATCCCGCGTGGATTGCTCTGACCAAGGCTTGTTTGCTCCAAACCGGAAGCCGACTGCACCGACGGTGAGAGCCTGCGTGGGACAGATCGTGACCTGCTCCTGGACGTCGCAGATGCCCCAGAGCCCACGTGACAGCGAAGAGAAGCGCCTCGACGACCACCTGATTGCGCCCGACATTGCCTGGTTCCGTCCTGGTTCCACCCTGGTCACTGCTGAGTGACCCAGACTCTGTCCCCTCTGCTTTCAGGTACTCTACAACTTGAGTCCACCCTTGGACTCCACCGGACACTTCGTCTTCACCCTGCCTGCAGCCCTTTCAGCTTCAAGCACCAAGAGCCTGCGTGTCAAAACCCGACGCCACTTCGACCCTGTGCACCCACTTCCTGTGGGTGAGGTAACTTTGCTCCGCCGGTGTTCCCACACTGGTGCACACCTCTAGGGTCTGTGTGTTAAGTTTTGTTCCTCTAGGTTCAGCGGAAGTGTCCTTAAACTTTAACTATTTGACTTTTACGCACCATTGGTTAACATTGGTGCATGCGTGCGCTTTCCGCACATCTCCCGAATCCCGAGGGCCTTTCCCGACTTCAGCATTGCTTGTCCTGACTGCTCCCAGCGATTCCCTAGGCCCTAGGCCTAACCACTGTTCGAGTGGCCTCTCTTATACCACTTGTTTAGTATATGGTTTGAGTGGCCCCCTGCCCTCATCCATAATTGTGCAACTTTGTATGTTTAAACAGTGCTTTTGATTTAACGCTTGTGCCCCTTTATTCATAAAGAATACTGGGGATTGTTTTTAGTAATAAACACATATATTTTTATAATATATACTTGTGTGGTGTCCTTTCATTTGGTATTACAGGATTGTATGTGGTAAAACAGCTCGCTTAACACGACCTCTTAAGTTAAGCCTTTAGGCTGCTTAGTCCATGCTACCCCTAGGATAGCTTGTCTAATAAGGTTGACTTACAACCAGACACCATAAGGGGATTGTTTGGTCAGGTAGTAGGTGGTTCCAGAATTGGAAACATCCCCTACCAGGCCAACTTCTCACAACTGCCTACTTGGTAATGATTTGGAGATCTCAGCCTGGGCTGAGGTTGAACAGGAAACCCATTCTAGAATGGTGAATTCCAATGGAAAGGTTAGTGGGGCTGTAATGGCTACAGCCCCAATTCAAGATGTCCTTCCTGAAAAGGTTGGTAGGGCTGAGAAACTCTCTGCCCCATCTTTAGCAAAAGCTCTTCCTGAACAGAATAGCAAAGCTGTTATGATAACAGCAGAAACCCAAACTGAGTCTCCTCCTGAAAAGGTTGGTGGGGCTGTGATGGCCACAGCCCAAACTCAAACTGACAGGTGTGTTGTGAAGCCTGAAATGATGGATAACTCCACACAAACTGAGAGCATGGAGGAGGAAGAGAAATCTCCCCCTCACCAGACTTTAGGACAGGATCAGCCTCCTCAGGGAACTGATCTTACCCCTGATGAAGGAACTGCCCCAGAGGTTGTTAGGCCTGGCCTGACAGAGCCTCTGATGGCGGTGGACCCTTCTCAGGTGGAACCCAGTCTGGAGCAGGTAACCTGCCCCTCTCTCCCTTGCCTTAGCCAGCCCAGGGCTGCAGAGGACAAGAAGGACAGTGAGACCCAGAGGGCCCCCTGTCAAATAAAGCACCCCCATCAAAAGATTAGGTGCACCAAAACTAGTAGCCCTAGTAAGGTGAAAACTTTAAAAACTCCTGAGGGAGCCCCCTTAAAAACAGTTAGGGACCTCCCACAGATGGATTCTGTTGGGCACAGCCAAACCTGGGACCCAAGGGGCCCAGACCTGAACTGTCCCTCCAGCAAGCCAAACAGAGGGACCCAGCCTCCAGCTTTAGGTAGCCAGAGGTTGACCCTGAGAGCACAGTGCAACTCAGTTAAAGAGAGAAAGGCACACATGGTGGAAGATAATTGGAGGAAGCTAAGCCCTAAATTAGTAGAGCCTCGCTTCAATACTCCATATCCAAACCAGCCTTTAACTTTGCATAAACACACCCAAGGTAGTGATTCCCTATGGTGGAGACCCTCTAATACCCAAAGGGTGAGGGGCTGCTTAGTGGACCATGAGACAGGGGGTACCCATGCTAGTGCAGGTACTTCCTTATATGGCCACTCAGGCAATATAGGCTTACCTGGCCAAGGATAGCCTTATCTCCTTTCGTTTGGGGGGGGGTTATGTAGGAAGGTGGCTACCTGACTATGGTTACCCCAGATTTTTTTGCCTGTGTTTAGCTGGTTTTTTGACTTAGTTGACCTGGTTCCCTGCTAATCAGGGCCCCAGGCCATCTGCTCTCTCTGTAAAATGGATTCCATGTACCCTAGGTACATACCAATTGGAAATGGACTCCTTGTCAGCCCCTGTAGAATGCACTATAGGTGCACAGGGCACAGGAGCCACTAAGGCCTACCAGGGGCTGCAGCATATCTTTTGCCACCCCTGGCTGGTTCTTAAATTGACACAACTGGCTGATCACTCAGCTGGGGTAAGGTGGTGTACACACCCCTTGCTTAGATATAGTATACCTATGTCTAACCCTATATCTGGACACATGTAAACCTGTGAGCCACTCCTATAGAAAGGCCTCATCAATCCTGGAGGCTGAGTGCGTGGTTTTATGTGAGATGGAGCTCTAGCATGAGCTGAGCCTGTCTGCAGCCGTCGGGAACAAATCCCTAAGCTGTTTCAGGATAATGCCATACCATATACTATTAAGTGCCTTATAATCCTCGCGGTTATTTAGCAACTTTGGTTTGGCTTTATCAAAACATGTCGTGTAAGGTGTCATACGCTTTGGAATACCATCCCCTCGCCAGTTCTGGCGACGGGGATGGCATTCCACCCCTCTAGAGGGGTAAGACATGTTACTTTGCTTTAATGCGGTTGATTTCTCCAAAGACCTTAAGATCCACAAAATGGATGCCTCTGCCACAGACAAATGTCTGGACCCCTGGAGCTGACCGAAACCCAGTCAAGGGGGTCCTGGACAAAGGGTTTCCTGTCACAGGAGGGTGTCACCGCCCTCCAGACAGGAGATAGTGTATTGTAGCAGGGAGGTTTGAAAGAAACCAGACACTGCCTGGGGCGCACAAGGCTGCCCCTTGCATAATCCGGCCAAACCGGTTCTGGGGCACTCCAGCCCTCGTGCCAGGGCGGCCTGGATCAAAGGAAGGGGGTGTATCCACCCACTTCCTGGGTCCCACCCATAGGAGGGGACCTAGCAGGTAATCACGCCCACCAGATTCGAATAAGAGTGGGAGCAGTGCCAATGCACATCAGATTTCCTGGAAGAAACATTTGAAACGATATTCTGGACCCTTCGCCCTCCATCTCAACGTGGAAGCCCGAAGAACCTCCCTTGTGGTCAAGGAGTGACCACCCTGCAGCAGCAGGCACCATCCAGCCCTCGACGTCTACTTAGTTGCAGTTCCCGCCGGAACTCGAGCGACTGAGATCGACGAGATTAAGCCTGCCCAGCTTCTAACAGCCCGATCCACAGTCCATGCAAAGCTGAGACCCGTGGAGGCGACCGGAAGCGTGGGGCACGCCATCTTGAAGTGACCACGAGACGCTGACCGTGCAGCCCACGAGTGACCCTCGAAGCTGTACACCGGGGTTTGAGAAGCCCCCACCCTGAGCTACTCCTGAGCCGAAGTTCAGCCCTCCACACTCGACGAGTGCTGCGTGGGGCCCTTTGGCACGATTTGGCTCAACGCGTTGGCCCGGTCACTTGCCAGCTGGCTTGTGGTCCCTGTGCCGACGAACTACCAAAGAAGACTCGTGAATCTGGTTGCTCCAGATCCACACCAGCTCCCCTGAAAAGGAGCCCCGACTCTGACCTTCCTGGTCCGAGTGAGAAGCAATCTTCCGATCCTGCGTGGATTGCTCTTACCAAGGCTTGTTTGCTCCAAACCTGAAGCCGACTGCACCGACGGTGAGAGCCTGCGTGGGACAGATCGTGACCTGCTCCTGGACGTCGCAGATGCCCCAGAGCCCACGTGACAGCGGAGAGAAGCTCCTCGACGACCACCTGATTGCGCCCGACATTGCCTGGTTCCGTCCTGGTTCCACCCTGGTCACTGCTGAGTGACCCAGACTCTGTCCCCTCTGCTTTCAGGTACTCTACAACTTGAGTCCACCCTTGGACTCCACCGGACACTTCGTCTTCACCCTGCCTGCAGCCCTTTCAGCTTCAAGCACCAAGAGCCTGCGTGTCAAAACCCGACGCCACTTCGACCCTGTGCACCCACTTCCTGTGGGTGAAGTAACTTTGCTCCGCCGGTGTTCCCACACTGGTGCACACCTCTAGGGTCTGTGTGTTAAGTTTTGTCCCTCTAGGTTCAGCGGAAGTGTCCTTAAACTTTAACTATTTGACTTTTACGCACCATTGGTTAACATTGGTGCATGCGTGCGCTTTCCGCACATCTCCCGAATCCCGAGGGCCATTCCCGACTTCAGCATTGCTTGTCCTGACTGCTCCCAGCGATTCCCTAGGCCCTAGGCCTAACCACTGTTCGAGTGGCCTCTCTTATACCACTTGTTTAGTATATGGTTTGAGTGGCCCCCCGCCCTCATCCATAATTGTGCAACTTGTATGTTTAAACAGTGCTTTTGATTTAACGCTTGTGCCCCTTTATTCATAAAGAATACTGGGGATTGTTTTTAGTAATAAACACATATATTTTTATAATATATACTTGTGTGGTGTCCTTTCATTTGGTATTACAGGATTGTATGTGGTAAAACAGCTCGCTTAACACGACCTCTTAAGTTAAGCCTTTAGGCTGCTTAGTCCATGCTACCCCTAGGATAGCTTGTCTAATAAGGTTGACTTACAACCAGACACCATAAGGGGATTGTTTGGTCAGGTAGTAGGTGGTTCCAGAATTGGAAACATCCCCTACCAGGCCAACTTCTCACAGCAAGTTTAGCTTGGGCCATGCTAAGTTTAGCTTGAGCCAAGGCTACCTCCTCCCTCTCTATTTGGAGTTGGACAGCCCTCATTCTGGCCCTATGCTCAGCTTTCTGAGAAGCACTCATGCCTCTCTCTGATTCTCTGGAGGCACTAGAAATATGAGAGTCCCCTGAGGGAGATCTCACTCTTCTGTTGCCTGGGAGAATCACATGTTGGGTTCTGGGGAGGTGCTGGCCCTCTCCATTCCCCAGTAGGTCCAAGTTGGCCTGGCTAAGCCTACCAACTGGAACCTGGCTACCCTGATCCTGTACTTCTAAGTCCTCATCCAAGTCATCATCATCCTCCTCTTCAGGGGGATCAACTACAGGGGGGTTCCCTGTGTCTAGGGAAGCTGCTTTTGCCTTCTCTAAGTCATCCTGTTCTAGGATTTCTACCAGGATTAGGCAGGTGGGGCTTCTGCCCCTTTTTAACCCTCTTGCTTTGCACAAGGCAATCAAGTCTCTGCGGGTTAGTTTGTCATATCCAAAAGTTGCCTGGGTAGGGTCAACTGTCACAGGACTAGACCCTGAGGCCTTTCCTGTGTCAGACATGGTTACTAGTGAGGTGTAAGTGGTGCACTTACCTACACTAAG